>NC_080033.1:63727445-64027445 GCF_030020395.1 Manis pentadactyla | reverse complement strand
AAAACAATTTTCTCTGGGTGATAGAAAATTGGCTGGAAGAAGTATCTCCTTCAACCTTGAAGTGACCTTAATAACTGTCCCAGTAGACAGGGGTTGTCATCCATCCTATTAATGGGACAAATCTCCTTCAGAGGCAATGTATCCTACATGATGCATTTGCCAAATGAGACAGATCTTTCTGATTCTCCAAACTACTATCTGAGCTGAGCTCAGTGGCCGAGCCGGCTAAGTTCTAGCCTCACTACCTACTAGCTAGCACGACCTTGATCAAGGTTCTTAATCTCTTTAAGCCTCAGTTTCCTGATCTATGAAATGTGGTTGTTTATTGTATTAGGCTGAACTGTAAGACACTGTCATTCTACTGCCATTTTGACCTACCTTCTGAGTCCTTGTGAGGATAAAATGGGATGACATACAAGTGCTCAGCTCTACTTGACACATAATAAATAGGTGATATATATGAGCAATTACAATCACCGTCATCATTACATGGTTCCAAGCCCCAATTTGGGTTTCAGGGTCTTTATTATTTAAACAGTACTTCGTTGTCTTAGTTGACCTGCTTCCCATATGGTGGTGTTTCCAAACCTCAGCACAGCATGCCATTCTTTTCAAACTCTTATCTCTTCTCTCAGCCTCTGTGTCTCACAGAGTACTTTCTGCAGAGATCTGAAAATAACCGTGCACACATTGGCTATATATACACTTCCTTATCTTGACCAGACCTAACATAATCTGTTTTCTAAGAAAAATGGTATGTATTTCTCGTAATGAGACAGGATGTTATTAAAATGAGTTACATTTCAAGAGACAGTGGGCTCTAGTCCACTGATTAGACATGACCCGCAGACCAAATCCCAAATCCAACCCGCTTCCTGTTTTTGTAAATAAAGATTTATTGGAACACAGCCACACCCAGTCACTTACAAGGTATCAGTGGCTCCTTCTGCGCTAGGATGAGCTCAAGAGACACTCAACACTGGTTGAGTGATTGCTACAGAGACTATCTGGCCTACAGGCAAAAATATCTATATAGATATTTATATAAATACTTATTTATCTGGTTCTTTAGAGAAAAACTTTGCTGACCCGTGCTCTAGTCCAGTGTTATAAGTGAACATTGTTGAACACCAGCAACAAAATTAATAATGCTTGGTAGAGCTAAAGACATAACATGGGCTTCTGCCTGCAGTGGTGGGATGGTGAGGGTGGGAGGAGGCAACCTCAGAGTAATTATATCTACCCTCCAAAGCGGGGTTCTTATTCTTCCTGGAAGGGAAGTTTTTTGTGTGTCTTCAATTAACATCAATCACTTTGACTTCACAAAGCATGACAGTGAGAGCTGAACCTCGAATTCTGTTGGGAAACCAGAACTGTTTATTTTGCAAACATCATTGTGGTTAATTCAAACACATTTTCATTTGTTCCTTCCCAGTCGTGACTTCTAATGATAGCAAAAAAGCTCCTTGATTTTTTTTTTTCCTGACAAATTTAATTGCAAAGTGGCCCCCTAACTAATGTAATGGTTATTCTTTCCTCTAAGAACATGTTTTTGTAGACTGTCATCACGTAAAGTTATTAAAAAGAAAAAAAACCTTAAGCTCTGTGACTACTCTGAGAGAGAAGGCACAGGAGAGGTGAGATAGCAAATGGTTTCATTCCACTGTCTAGCGGACTTCTGGGCACTGTTATACGTAAGCACTGAGTAAACAATTTGGTAAAGAGGGAAAAAATGAAAAAAAAAAAAAAGGAGAGGGGAAGTAAGCACATGAAGTACTCTGGTATCCTAGAAAACATTCTTAATTATTCTCAGTGTGCCCCATGCTACCTCACTTATTCAAAGCCTGTTGCTCTTAAGGTAACTCTAATTATCTGGAAAAGCTGTGTAATGCCAAGGGACCCTGATGTAGCAACTGCAAAGAAAACCGTCTAGCCACGGACTCTGAGGGAGAACTGCGAAGTGCCCCTCAAGTACATGGCTCTGTAAAGAGTAACAAAGAGCAGGGAGGGGAATACTCAGTAGAGTAATAAGTACTCTGTGACCCATGGAGGAGCATCGCTACAGTAACCATCATTTCTGCTTGGTTCTCACCATGCTTCTAGCTTGTGGGCAACCTGAAGCTCATTTCCCCTCTGCTCTTGGTTGCCAAGAATCTCAGGGCTCACTCTCAGGCCCCGCTGGTTGTGATTTTGAAGGACCTTGGAGGCCCACACTTCCTCCCTAATCACAGCTGACTCATCCACTTTTATCGCCTTTCCCTGTTTAAATAGATTTCTTATTTATGTCTTAACACACTATATTTTTAAAAACCCTTTCAACTCATTTTAGCATCAACATAAGAAACAGATACATATTAATAATAGTCATAGGCACAGTGCACTGAGATATGTCTGGTCATTTCATACATTATGACTATTCTCAACAACCATTAAAAGTGTATGTGATCATCTATCTACTTATATAAATCTGGAAAGTGAGGCCCCAGAGATGTTAACACTTTGCCCAAGGCCACACAGCTAATAAGTAGTAGAATTGGGATTTAAATCTCAGCTCAGTTGATCCCCAAACCTGTACTCTTTCCACACCAGATATTGGCATACGATGGCCCTCAGGCGAATCCCACCCACATCCAGCTCCTATAAAGTTTTACTGGAACACAGTCACACTTATCCATTTCAATATTGCCCAATTTAAATATTACTGTTTTCATGCTACCAGCTAAGAAACTGAGTATATGCAACAGAGATCTTATGACCTTTAAAGTCTAAAATATTTACTCTCTGGTCCTTTACAAAAAAGTTTTCTGATCCCTGCACTACACTGCACTACCTGAGTTAGTGTTTTAGTTTAATAAGGGATGACAGAATATAACCTATTTCAGAAAAAAACAATTTTGGAAAAAAGAAATTAAGGAATGACATAAAAAGATGTAATGCCTAGAGAGTTAAGTTTCAGAATGCAAAAAATATACTTATGAGGAAAGCGTTTTTCCCTGATGTTTCTAAATACATTAAGTGTTTCAAAATATGCTTTTTCAATACCTTAAGATGGAAAATGTCTCGGATGGGGGAAAATGAACTTGCAGGCTTTTTAAATTTTTCCTTAAAAAGTCATAATTAAGATCTAGATTTAGAGAGTTCATTATAGCTAAAATCTGCCTCTGTTTTTCTTTTCTTTTAGTTTTCCTACTGTGTAGAAAAACAAACCACCATGATCCTCTGTTAGGCAAACTAGAAATGGACTTCTCATGTTGAGCAAAGAGGAATACAGATACGTTGGCTAAAACACTATTCTTAGAACTGAGCCGAGGAGAAAGAGACAGATGAAGCTGTAATTTACACATCAGTCTTGAGGGGAACTTATCCCTCAGAACCTGGAATTTATTTATAATTTATTGCCTGTCCGCTTCCATAGAAGGATTTGAGACAGCAAAATCTGGAATAAGAATCCAAGTGTATTATATCTGGGATTGGTAGATTCAAGTTCTGAAAGTAATTTAGCAAAAAGTGAAAATAAATAAATTGAAGATTTTTGTCCTCAAATGTTTAAAAAATAAAGAATAGAAAACTGTTCCTTTGACTTTTTTTTAAATCTCTATTCTACATTTTCTTCTGTGAAACAAAACCTAGTTTATTTAAATTACATTAGAGACAGAAAGTTAAGAAGAACAAGTAGAAATCCATAATCAAAAATGAAGTTGTAGAAATCTTTAGAACTGCGCTTATTATTATAGTATGAACTTCCTAGCACTTCAATTAATTTCCAAATGAATCAAAACCCTTGGTTAATATTACGCGAGCTGATTGGTACTTGGGATCCAAGCAATGGGTTCCTACATTACACACCATTGCCAGTTTTTAAAATTCCAGAATTGGAACCCAAAGTATTTCAGGGGTATATGGAACTCAAGCTTTAAAACATTCTCAGAAAAGAAAAAAAAAATTGTGTTAAGGAGCTCCAAGTTCCAGCAGCTATTACCCTGTTCAAAACATGTACTTCTCAGTAAGTGAAGCAGCTAGAATTAGGAGCGAAAATGTGCAAAAGCACCACAAACAATGGACTATTGTTTCACAGCCCATTACAGAAAATGCCAATCAATATTTGGGCAGAATGATTAGTAAGGGTCCCAGCTCTTCACACTCTTGACGGATGCCTCTGCCTGCCAGGCAGTGTGGAGTCTGGCTGCTCTCCAGGATTGCAGTTTAAACAAAAATATCCTTCAAAATTCAGTTTGCTTGGGACTTACCACAGGCTTTGGTTTGGAACTTTCCAGTAATACCCACGATAATTTGACCTGAGACACACTGGCCGGCCACCACCACCACTAACTCTAGGGAGAACTGTCTGGAAGCAGGCTGAGGCTTCCTGGGCTGGCCACCCAGAAGAGTGGTGAAGAATAACGGAATAAATGGATGAAAAGGTGGCTGAGCAGACAAAGAGAGAGTGGGCAGAGTAATGGGTTGCTCAGGGCATGCTGAACACTAAGAAAACTGGCTTTAGCAACCAGTCATATGTGTCTTCTTGATGGCAGACAACACCACCTGTGAAGCATTCTTGCAAAAAAGTAAATAGGAATTTTGACCAAGTCTCTGGAGTTAGCAACCACTTGGCAGGAAACTTAGGAGAGAAAAGAACACGTTAAAGGACACCACAGGGATGTGGCCACTGAAGTACAGACTACAGAAAACTCCAGAAGACAAGTCTCTTAAATAAATACATTGCATTAAAAAAAATTTTTTTAAGGGAAAAAAAGTCAAGATTAAAATGCATTACCTTTATTTCAATCCTGATTTAAACAAATAGAAACAGATAATAGAAATATTTATCATTTCAAATGGTTCTAAGTCACTACATTTGGGAGTAACTTGTTACTCTGCAATACACGCCAACCTAGAAATCCATACTGAAAACTATGACTAAGTGTGAGATGTAACAAAAAGACTAGTCCTTTTAAATTCATATAGACCTGGATTCAAGCTCTGGATCTACTACTTGGTAAGGCTGGGGGAGTGATGTGCCTCCTGTGAAAGGCTGGAGTCTTTCAGTGTGTAAAATAGAGATAAAAATGACGAATGCCTTGGGTTGTTGTAAGAATTTAAAGAGAGAAACCACGTACAAGAGCTTCGCACACTGCCTTGCACGGAATAAACAAAGCGTTGGCTAGCAGCTGTTACTCTGTAGCCCCCTTATCAGCAAGTCTCCCTCTACCATGGCCTCACTCCCACCACTCCACCCCCCAAAAAGAAGAAGATATCCCAGAAGAGGCTGCGTCTACATCTCCTAGCAGAAGGCAGGTGGCGGGTGGCGAGGCGGTACAATGCGCTGCGTCCTCCACCAGGGTTGCACTTAGCATCTGTTTCTACCTCTTCCGGCCTCGGGCTGCACAATATGCCGCCTATCCCGGTGCGGCAAGCACGCTGCAGCTGGAGCATGAGCCCCGTGCACGCACACAGGAAGCAAGATCCAGCTAATACTCCTGTGTGCGCATAGACAGCCTTTAAAGAGGAATATTATATGGGAGCATCCATGTGGAATTTAAGTTTAAGGGTTTTTTCCTCTCCTTGGCCCAACAGCACAAAACCAGATGGGTTGTGAACTGGCAGCCATCCTTTCATTCGTCATTACGTTTTACACACAAGGAAATTTTAATGTCTAAAGATGGGAGGTGATGATAAGAATAGAGCTACATGTGTTTTTTTGGCAGCCCAGTCACCAGCACTTAAAATTCACTTCTGACAGTTCTCAGAATCGAAAGGCCTGTAAGCACTGAACTGTCAGCTGCCTATCCAAGCGAGATTTCACTTTGGCAGTATTTCAAAAGTAAAATCGCTCCCTTTCTGATGCATAATTTTCGTCACCACAATATTTCTCTTGGCCGTGTAAAATCCTGTCGTCTTGAGAGACATATACAAAGAAGTTTGCGTTACAGGGTTTGCTGAAAGGAAAAAGGCTGAGGCTTTGTTTCTGAACTCAGAAGTACAAAAATTCAATCATTTGCTAAAATCTAGGATTAGGGCAAAATGGACGATGGCTTCCTCAGAGAGTCTGAGCCTGATCATTACAGAAGGCCGTTGAATTGGATGATTTCTGAACTACTTAATGGTTAAAAACTAATGGTCCTGTTAAGACTTGGAAGATGGTCCTATTATGTAACAGTTGGCTCTCCTCAACGAAACTGCTCACTTCCAATGCAGTCTGACACGAGAACTAGAGGAACTGTCAAGAGACAACACATCCAAGCTCCACTAGAGCAGCGTGGTGCCAGGCAGAGAGGGAAGACTCAGAAGTGGATGGAAACCCTACAATCGTTCCCAACGGGCCAAGGGCCCCAGCTGGCACAAGCCACTTGCTTTCTCTGACCTCAGTTTCCATCACGTTGAAAATGAAAACAGTCCAGCATGGGACTAACCACAAGGGCCCTCAGCCCCTCTGCACCCCAGCCTTCCAGTAACGTCCACTTTCCAGTCTCACCTTCCCTGTCTGCGTAATAGAGAAAATAATAAAGGGCACCTACCCCAAAAGGTTGCTTTGAGAATTCAGTCAGAAAATCCAAGCAAAGGGTTCCTAGTGTGTGGCCCATAATAAGCACTCAATAAATGAGCTGCTCCTGCTGTTGTTCTTACTATTATTCCCTCCCAAACAACCACAAAAATAGAAGGTTGAGGAGTCAGCCATTAGCAACAAAACACTGCTCGCAGCCAACTGAGACTATGGCTGGTCTGAGGTTAACTGGGCTTCGCACGGCCACCAGTCTCTTCCCAGAGCCTAGCAGGGTGTCTGGGGCTTTGGAGGCCCTCATCAGATGTGTGTTAAATAGATGCACAGTGATAATGAGTGATGAAGGTATACATGAGCAAGTGTCTTAAAAAGCCACTGCTGTACCCTGGCCTGGCACCCTCTGAGGGCTCTGGGCTACTGGTACAAGTTGGTGAACCCCATGAAGAGCACACGCAGGAGGGCCCAGTCTGCTGGCCCGCTGGGGGTGGTATCCCACTGTTCCTGTGCATGCAGGGCCTGCATCAAAAGGGATGGTACGATTCCCACTGAAGACTCTGACTCCCTATTTCACCCTCAAAGACTCAGACCACTTGATTTGCTGAAAGGGCTTTAGCAAACAGACTTTTAATAGTCTAAAAGAGTGGAGGCAGATTCAAAAAGGAATGGACTATGGACAGCATGGCGGGGTTGGAGCTACATAGTGCCACTTCAGTGTTCGCCTTAAGATACCTTCCCGTACAACCAGCACCTGTTTGCAGAACTAGAAAAACCAGTGCTCCCAGCAGAGCCCACCCAAAGACAGCCTGTCATTTATCGGTGTGCTTCGAATTGTCACTCTGGTGCCGCTTTGGGACCTATCTTATCCTTGGTACCATGTGTACTATTATGAACTGAATCCTCGTGTTTAAACCAACTCCATGAAAAAAAAAAATTTAATGAAGTCACTTTTTAATGAAATTTAAACCACTACAGTGCATGAGAAACCAATACTGCTTGCCCTAAACATGAGGGAACTGTACAAATAAACACTTGGAAACAAAATATTGTACTTGCAGTGGAGCTAGACTCCATTGCTTTTGTCCCTTCTGGGTTTGAGGTATGCTCTCTCACCCTTACAGAGGGAGGCTGGCATTTGTTGGCATAAAAAATTGCCAGCCCCCAACTAAGGATCTGTCCTTCAGGTGCTTTGAAAGACTTGAGAAGAATGAATGGAAGAGATAAGTTTCTCGTGATGTGAGTGCATGTTTTTGAAGCCATATTCACACACCACATGAAATCAATGCAGGCTTGCAAAACAGTAGAAACTTGTATTCTGACTCTCAGCCATCTTGCAGGACTGCCTAACTGAAGTTACCTGTTCCTGAATGCAATTAAAATACTCTTCTCCTCAATTCTGAGATGCACTACAAAAATTCTATAATCAGAATGCATCTTATAGTTACTGGCTTTTATTAGCCACTTTTACGGACTAGTGTCTTGAATAGTGTCTCTTCTTTTTTATCAGGGAAGCTGTTATTAGATTGATGACATACCTCATAATGAGGGTAACTCAGGAGTCAAGAAAAGATGGTACACCTTAACAGGGCCAACATAAATGAGCCTGCTGTTTGGATGCCAAGACAACACAACAGCCTTGCATTCTTCCAATCGTGTTCATCTGATAAAGACATTACAATAGCAAGATATTATGATCTATATCCCCCCACTGGAACACTCACACATTCTTGGCCTTGAATGCTTGAGCAAAATGCTGCACACTACGGAGCAGAGAGAGGTCCAGGGTCATTGCTTCTACCTTGGCTTTATGCTGGAATGAGAGAGAAAATAAAAAGAAATGATAAATAACAGCAAGTTTAGTTCGTGGTATCAAGTTACAGTAAATGTGTTATGGAACATGTCGGAATTCCCCTGTTTAATATTAGACGCCCAAAGAGAATATAAATCATCAGAATGAATGGAAGAACAAGGCTTTTACTGCCAAGTTTGGGAAGGATGTGAGGCTAGGACTCTGCTTAAAACGACCAGCTGGGGTTGTGCTGTTTCATTCGGTGCTTGGAAAAGGCCCACGTATCTCCTCCTTCAATCTGCGGTCTCAAATACGGTAAGAATAGGGGAACCCCAGGACAAAGCCTGGCTGGGCAAGAAGTCCATAGACAGCATTTTAAGCTCAAAAGCTGCCATCTGGTTTATGAAATGATGCCACTGAGGCTGCACCAAAAATTAAAGACAATTCATTTAAAGAAAGTGTAAAAGCTGGGAAAATTCACTTATACCGATGGATCCCAAGAGACCCTGAGTGACCTGTATCACAAAATACCCCTGGTTTGGTAACCCAGAAAACCTGCTTGATAGAGGGGCACTTGCAGATAATAATAATGATGCTAATAAAGGCTGCTGTCTATTCAGGGCTGCCCGTGGGCTGGACATCTACATGCACCATCTCATTTCATCCCCACAACTGAAAGATGGGTTACACTTTCCCTGTTTTACAATGTGGCGTCTTATAAGATATCACTAAGCTAAGAAGGGTGGTGGGCAAGGACTGACCCCGGGACAGTATGACATGGGGCCCAGGTTCTCTCCTGGACAGACACTATTAGGACCGGACCAGCTGGGATCTGAAGTAATCATGTTCCACTGGACAGCCTCCTGGCACAATTCTGGAAAGACCAGGGCTGCCGTTCACTCTTGCCTCATGTTTATGGGGCACTCGATTTGGGGACTTCTGGCTGGACTTTGGGGTATGAGATTAAATCCCATCACTTCTCAGACCTATCTCCTCTGAAGGGCACAGAGCCAAGGGTGCCAGGACCACCTGCCCATTCAGGTGGGAAGAGACAGACCCATAAAACAAGCGGCCAAAGAGCAACTAAGGACAGGGACCAGATACCTGTAAGGCTATGAAGGGGAATCATATGGCACTGCGCGGAACGCCCTCCACCCTAGTGGTCTTACTCAGGCATGATACAAATCATACTGAGATGCTCAGTGTATCTGCAGCAGTTTATGTTGGCTGCCTAGGCCCTGTGCTCCAGCCCAAGTCCAACCCTTCAACAGTAAAACATCAGGCAGAGGCAGCTGGAAAGCATATTGACTTCAGGCCATTAACATTTCTGAGCCTCAGTTTCCTGATTTCTAAAAGGTGAATATCAATTAATTAATCACAGAGTTGTGGGAATAACACCCTGCCTGGAAGAGAGAGGTGTTGAATCAGTTTAGCTAGAAGGAGGTAAGATGTCTCCTGGGCCAAATTCTTTCCCTGAGGCCACAGGGTACCCAGAGGACCTCCCTGAAGACCACATCAGGCCTGAGGATAGATCCTGGGACCGGTTTATGTCTCCCAACAGAGCCCGGTTTTAGGGGAAGGGGCCACATGGTGATTCAATGACTTCTCCAAACCCCAACAGCATACAGGTGGGGAAGGCAACTTGGCCAATGTAGATTCAAATTCCTCACATGCCAGTTGGAGGAGGAGGTGAGGCATTTAACCTGATCCAAGAGAAAGGGAAATAGCCAACACACAGGTTGTTAGCTTCCTGAGATCAGAGACTAGGGGAGCTAGAGGGTCCCCAGGACCCACGGCCACAGCCCTCATCCTGCAGAGAAGGAGACCGCCACCAGGAGAGTGAAAGCTCCCTGTGCGGGGAGTGTGGGCTCCAGAGAAGAAGCAAGGACCACTCACTTACTGTCTAAGGAGCCACTGTTTATCTGATGGCTAAAATGTCTTCGGAGATGGCTAAAATCCCAGTGGCTTTTACTCCCCATAGATTCTGACACGTGCATCATCAGTGCTCAAGTCCCCAGGCTGACATTGAGAGTTAGCAGAGAAAGGAGCCTTTCGCCCCACCCGGCCTCCTCTGGCCCCGGTCTCACCGCACTCGGAGCATGACACTCACTGCCATACACAGAATCTCACAGAACTTTAACCACAGGAGGAAAGTCAGACCTTCATTCTGCTGGGGAAGGGGTGGTAAAGACATTGGTCCTCTCAGCCGAGCCCCCTACAGAGACCCCAAGGGATATGCAGGACACCTAGAATAAAAGGGATATGCACGCGCACACTTCCCCCATAAGACAAGGAGAACATTCCCAGCTGGTGACCCCAGGGCACCATCGCAACCAGAAGGACGGCACAGCCACGGGGGCCGCATACTCCTCTGAGTGGGTGACTTACGATTGGCAGGTTGTCTTCTGGCCCTCCCCCTTCACTTTCACAGAAAGTACAGAGCTGCCACTTCCACTAAGAACAAAATCAGGACGTACACATGCAGGGGGAACAAGGGGTCACAAGCCGTCAAGTAGTTCAACAGACAAATCTGCAGGCTGTGGGTTACTAGGCTCCTGGGGACAGCGATTCAAGTCCACACACTATTACTCAGGTAATTCTCCTGCCCTCAGTTTAGGTTTCCTATTTCTGCTACTGACACTGAGAAATGCAGAGAAACCGTGTGCAGTTCAGTAAGTGCAGTGAAGGAAAATCGCAGCTTTTAGGGGTGTGTGTGTGTGAGTGTGTGTGTGTGTGTGTGTGTGTGTGTGTGTGTGTGTGTGTGTGTGTGTGTGTGTGTGAACGGGTAGGGGGTTGCTCTTCTGACTGCCTAACAGACTCAGCAATGTTATAGAAATCGTTATTGTGGGACTTGTTCTAGACGAGAAGAAGTGGCTGATGGATGGCGAAGAGAACCCATTTTTGAGGGATAAACTGCTGGTTACTAGGTCAAGGTGAGAGGCCAGATCTGCCCATGTGAGCTTTCCTGCCTCCTCTGGCCAGGAATCTAGGACTGTCTGTGATTCACTTTCTTTCTGTAACTTAGGAACTTTTTGTTGGTGTTACTTACTTCGATTTCGAACTAATTATAGACTCATGAGAAGTAGCAAAAATAGTACCTGGGCCCCATACCCATGTTCCATCAACCCCCAAGGGTTCCTTCTTAATACAATGTACATTATTAAGATCAGAAAATGGGCACTGACACAATTTATTAGACCACAGACATTACTTAGATTTCACCAGTTTGGGGATGCACTCATTTTCTTTTGTTTGGAATATCTTTGTGCATAATTCTATGACATTTATCACATGTGTAGATTCATAGAACCATCAGCATATTCAAGATACAGAACTGTTTCATCAGCACAAAAGAAAAACAGGGAGTTTTTTATTAAGTGTGATAAATTAGCAAATGCTGCCTGGGACATGGCAAGTTCAAGCCTTGTTTGTCCAGAGTCTGATCTCTGGATTAGCAAAGCACACACATATAGAGAGTCACGGCTTAAAATCCTTCTGTAGGGCCACCAAGATGTGGTCCAAATTCTTTAGTAAGGCTTCTGTATCAAATCAACACTTGCTTCAGTAAGGAAGAGCCCCTACCTCAACGTCCTAGGACAACCAATGACTAGTACTCACTCACACCTCAAGCCCATCCCAGGCCAGTGGGGCTGTATTCATCCTCATCAGCCAGGGACCCAAGCAGATGGAGCCTCTGCCTTGTGCACTACTAGCCTCTACAGTGTGGGGAAGAGAATGTGGCAAATTGCATACGGGATCTCAAAGGCTCCCATCCAGCAGAGACAGATGTCACTTCTGCTCACATTTCATTGGCAGAGAAAGTCATGTGGCTGTGCTCAGCTTCAAGACGATGCAACCCTCCATGTGTCCAGAAAGAGGGGAAATAGAAATGTGTACATAAAGAAGAATGGGAATGACTGATGCACAGTCCATGACTTTGCCTGTCTACCTCTCCAGGCTTGTTTCAGGTCACTTCTTGCTTCATGATTTCATTAATTATAGAAAAAAATTAGAAAAGATAGGTGAATATGGATTAAAAAAAAACAACTACAATCCCACCACCCCAAAACAAACTGTTACCTTTCCATATGTCCCTTTCTGCTTCCCTTCCTCCCTCTCTATCCATCCATCCAACCAACTTTGTTTAACAGAACTTCATCCAAAGAAACTTTGAATCTTAAAATGCTATAAAATGCCTCTCTCAACCCTTTCCCCCTTCCCCAACCCTCACTCTTTTCTCTCATCACACCAGTACACAAACTTATCATCTCAAGCAAACTAGGAATGTAAATGTATTTTAAATTATGTATGCAGAAGCTGGCACCCATCATTTTAAAACAGAACTGCACAGGTGGCCTCCCACACGTGAAGCGTCAGGCAACTTCTAAGTCGCTGAGAAGCCCACCTGCTCCCAATGCCCCAGGCTCGGCCAGAAAGACATGGTCATTAAGCAGCCCACGTACTTTTCTTCATGTCCCTGGGATCCGGGGACACTTGCTGGTGTTTTTGACCTATTCTTCACTAAGTTCCAAAACCAGCCTCAGTGATGCAAGCATCTAAATGTAGAAGCAAAGGGGATGCTTGCTCAGGTTATTCAAGAATGAGCTCTCGTACCACTTTATGACTACAAATTAGCCAAGTGTGACTCGGATTCAATACTGCCTGAAACCAAAGGAACCATATGGGGACTGTGCAGTATTTAAACAGAGGAGTGGGGAGATGTTGTCATCCACAGCAGAGATGGCAGTGCCAGGCGGGCCCGGAGCCACAGCCCAGCATGACCACAGGGCTGGCAGTGTGACCTGAGGGAAGCTACCTGAATGCTCTGGGCCTCAGCTGCCTAATTTGAAAATGGCCATTTGCCCTGCATGGTTAGAGTAAAGATTAGAGATGATGTATTTAAGGTAGGGGGCCCATAAATAATAACTATTATCATCCTTATTTGGAAGGCTACTGCTATAATGTGAGGGTCACTGGTTTACACTAATAAAGCACACTGGTAATTGCAGCTTCCATTCTTTATTTCACAAAATTCACATAAGAAAAAAGTTTGAAGAGCAACTTGGTGATGGGGGATGACATATGACCCCATGTTGGAGGAAGGAGGCTCACTGAATCCCCCCGAGGCCAAGAAACCCCAGGTCCCAAACTCAGTGAGTGCTCTGAGCTGGCCTGCCTGGGCCTGAGTGCCAGCTCCAGCACTTACCCACTGGGCAAGCTGCTTCTCCTGTCTGTGCACTCGGCTTTCTCATCTGCAAAACGGAAGTAATAATGGTACCTGCCTTCTCAGGAAATGAGGCGATATATTTAAAGCACTTGGGTAGTGCCTGACACCTGATAAGTGTTCTAAAATTACTAGTAATAAGTAGCACTGCTGTGCTTGATTTTTGTTCTGATTTTTACCATTCTCATCACCATCACCATTGCGGCCATTACCACCATCACCACCACCATCATCATCATCACCTCCACCACCATCACCACCATCATATCACCACCACCACCTCCATCACCACCACCATTGTCACACCACCATCACTACTATCACCACCATCACCACCACCACCACCACCATCACAGTCACCATCACCACCACGTGGCATCACCGCCATCACTATCATCACCACCATCATCACACCACAACCACCACCATCACTGTCACCACTGTCACCATCATCACCACCATCATCACACCACCACCATCACCATCACCACTGCCACCACCATCACCACTATCACCATCACCACCACCATCATCACACCACCACCACCATCACCACCGTCACACTACCCTACCACCACCATCATCCTCACCATCTGCACTGAATTGCTTCACCTTTGCTGTAGGGCTGAATGGGCATAACTGGTCAAAAGGGGCAGTGTCAGGAGGCAGCCACGAGCCCTTGGCCCACAGCACCCTCTGTCTCCACAACAACCCTCTGGGGGCAGTTATTATCACTCACCCATTTCATAGATGGAGACATTAAAGTTCAGAAAGCTATTTCACATTCACCCAGATAATAACCGGCAGAACCACGATTCACAAAGAGCCGTGATTTTCCTCACTGTCCATATTGCACAGTGACCAGGCTAAGCAACCCACATGTCTTCATACCCATCAGCCCCCTCCCCCTCAGACGCCCTCGCAGGAAGGCCACCCCAGGGAAAACCACCAGACCTGTAACTGCCTCAAACAGATGCAGCGTGCTATCCTGCACTTGGTCAGCAATAAGGGAAACAACATTCACAAGAGTGAGTTCATTCACTCATTCATTCACTAACTCTGCCTCTGAAGGTAAATGCACATTCCACGGAATCTATCTCCTTCATGTATTTTCTTTTTTCCCCATCATTGCAACACCTAAGAGGAAATATCTCACACCCCACAATATAGATTTACCATCAGTGGAAGAACCAGAAAGGTAATACCTCATGGTAAAAGGCCTACAGAAAACTGTGTACAAACAATTCAAGTGATCACCCGTATTTACAAAACAAATTATATGTAAAACTCATCCTTAATTGTAAACTGCCTACGGATTAGCTGGGAGTACGTCGGTGAGTTTTCTCCACTACCCAATTTCTCTCTGTAATGGACCCTGTGAAGTCTCTGGTCTGAAAACCAAGCTGTGAGGTACTGTGGGACATGTTCAGTGGAACCAAGTGGGTATACTTCCGAGCACTCTGACCCAGCACATGAGCCTTGCTTCCTCCACTCAGCGGGACTGAAGCACCCCAGTGCTCACTCCAACAAATCCTAGCTAGCAGCCAACAGGTGAGAGCTGCTCTCGTTACGTTGTGTTGAAAGCGCCACTTCTGAGTGAGTCAACAAGAGGGTGCACCCATACAGCTGTGGCAGTGGAAGAATGGAGAAACCTAGATGCCATGAACGGGAGCAGGGAGTGCATATGCCCAGAGGAAATTCTCTTTCAGCTGGCAGGGGCTTATCATATGTAATTGTAGATGCAAGATTTACTGTTTAAGGGGAGTTCGCTATTGTGTATTCTCCCTTCAAGTTGCCAACCTGCAACTGTGAGGGGTGTGCGCCCAGCCCTTGCTGACATTTATGGAAGAGTTCATTTGTGGGTTTCCCTTTAAAAAGTTCTCATTTATATATATATATATATTCATTGACTTTAAATATGAAAACAAACAACAAAAATAGAACCTATGATATATTTGGCAGTCAATTCTCATTTAAGGAAAAATCTTTTGAAGTATATATCATTTCCCCCACTTTACAGACTGGAAAGCAGAGGCCAATACAGCTTAAAGTAGCATAGCTAGTAAGACACGCATCCAGGTTTCCTGAGATGTGGCTGCTTCCCAAGCTCACGTCTTCACTGGAACACCACACTGCACTGTATCCCTGCCATCATATGCTTCAACATAGAACACCACAACACTACTAAGAAATTAGCATCATCTATATATTCTTATTTGTGTCTTTTATATCATATTTATTTTATACATTTAGAATTTACAAGTGAAGCCTATTGCTGAAAGAGAAAATGTAACCAAAGCAATAATGTACATTCAGAGTTTATTGCTAATGGCATCCTGCAAATTCTAATCCAATGGGCCTTAATTGCATTATTCTGATGTGTCGCCCCCTTCCACTTTACATGCTCTCAGTCCTGATTTTATGTTCTGAAACCTTAAATGGGAGTTGTCACATTTACAACAGCCAGAGACACTGGCGCTGAGCATATTATTGGCATGATATTATTCATTCAACTACAATACAGACCTAACTAAACTGGCTTAATAATTCATCAGTATCTTATGTGGGACTTCATAACGCTAATTTCTGCAGTATTATTTAAGTGATGTTAATGGTGGCAATGGATGGCAGTATCTTTGCTGGGAAATGTAGAAGTAGATAGATACTTGCATAAACTTTCAGCTCTTACACCATTCAGCCAAACAGCCCCGAGCAGCATCATGAATACATCTGATAAGGAGGTTGCCCAATCTTCCTGCCCAATCTTGGCCAGGCTTACAGATTAAAAGGATGCACTGATCAATGCTCTTTGAGATAGGGTACCCAAGGAAGAAGGAGAGCTTGAGAATCTGCTCTTTGACTCTATACATTTTTACCAGTCTTTATACCACCATGCATTTAACAACAAAGACACTCTTAGAGAAGATTTAGGGAACCAAACCTAAAACAATCCTAGGCAAAGCCTGTGTTTTTTTAAAGCCTTGAAGGAGAGAGGCTGATGGTCATTCCTAACCTTCAGCTCAACCTCCAAAGATCCACCCTCACTCCTGGGCCCCCACAAGCACCCCCTACACCTGCCCTCACCTGCAAAATACACAAACATCCCTAATAAGAAAATCATGACAGCTATTTCTTCATTATACACAGGTCAAAATTTTTGCCTCGTGTTGCTGGAACTCAATTTATAAAGTAACTGTATCAATATCTGTAGGTAAATTGTAAGGCTGATTCAAGGGAAAAACTGCACTGGGTAACAGCTTATTTAATTTGGTATATGAGTTACATGCCATATAAAGCAAAACTATTAAAAATACTTAGACAGTAATTGGCAATATTTTGCACTCTGGATAAAAAATGCTTATCTTGCCAGAAACTAACAAGAGAGTGGAAATATTCAAAAACCTTCCAATTTCCCTCTTATGCCATGTATTCACTTTGCGGCTTAAAAACAGTTTAAGGAAGGACAGCGAATGGCACAGTAGTCTGGCAGTCAACATGATTGTGCATTTATGCCTTGCTATTGAAGAAAGAGCTTTTTTTCATAGTGAATTTTTCATTCTAATGTAAGTGATGATTTACGTTAACTATAGGTAAAGCATGGTTACATTTTCCTGAAGGATTGCAGGCCGGTAAAGAGTAGTACAATAAGTTGAAGCATAAAAGCTTTCTCTGTCATAATATTTATTATAATGGCATATAAAATAGCTGAAATAAATAATAGATGACTAAAGGTAAATTCATATGATAAAGAATCCTTCAGCAGACACCATTACTTTTGACTGCTCTAGTTTTATACACAGCTGAAGACTCTTAATAAACAAGCCCTCTATCTTACGTAAGTACTGGAAACATCAAAGATGTGCTTAAAAGGCAACATACTGAACATCAGCTAATTTACTATATAATTATATCCCCAACAGGAACAGTCTATATATTTTGAATATTTAATAGCTGTGTACTTAATGAAACTTGTTAAGTACTGGAATCCCCTACTTTGGGAAGTTGCCAATAAAAGAAACAACAGTGGCCACCCTCCACCACATCCAGAAAGAGGTACATTGGCTCAAAAGAGAGATTTGGGGCCTGTTGATTATCTGGTGGACAGTTCAATATTGGTTAGTTCAACCGAACAGAAAGAGAAAAGCAAGATTTGTCTGCTCTGCTTTAGAGGATTCTAAAATACACTTGTAAAGTTTGAAAGTTCTTCAGAAGGAGAGCGGCGATTTTCAGCACAACCCTTAGAGCGGACAGCACCACACAGGGAGAGGCCGGAGTCTATTTCCATGGTTCTCAACCAGGGTATTCTACCCCGGAGGGCACAGCTGGCAAGGTGTGGAGACATTACTGGTTGGCACAGCTTGCTGGAGGAGGGCATGGCATCTAACAGGTAGAGACCAGGGATGCTCTTACGCACCCCACAGCACACCGACAGCCCCCCACAACTGGCCCCAGAGGTCAGGGGTGCCAAGGCTGCCTATGTGCATTTGGTCTTCAGCTATTTGCATATATCTTGAACTCTAGAATTAAAACTGGCTCACTGATGAAAGAACAAATAATGCGGAAGTGGGTAATGTATAAAGTGAAGACATCTCTCAAATCCCACTGCCCCAAGAGAAACAGAGCGACAGCTGGATGCAGATCCTTTCAGAATATACTTTCTGCACATACAAAAACATTGTGCCATGATGTTTTCCTACAAACACAGTATCATACCTCATGTGTTATTTTACGATCTCGTTTTTCCCAGTTAATACATAATCGAATATATCTAGAGCTCTACTTCCATTCTTTCTAGCCAGTATATTTAGCCCATTGGAGGGGTGTTCAATCATTTATTAAAAATGGATCCCTTTTGGAGGCCTCAGTCCCCGCCCCCCCACATCCTTGACTAGCTTTGTGACCTTTTTACTTATAGTCTTGATGCTTGACCTTGTCTGTTAAAATAGAAATAAGAGTAAAAACTCCTCCTTGGGATCACTGTGAGAGTGCAGAGATAGCATCCATGGAGAACACCTTACACACATGTCCTGTAAAGGTATCTATTGTTCTTGTTATAATTAATATTAAGTGTATGCAGCTTCCATTTTTTTTTTGTTACTGAAATCAACACTACAATCATAATACACTGCAATATGTGATTTTTTCTATAGGATAAGTTCCTGGAAATAGAATTGCTAGGTTAAGAGATATCCACATTTTAAATTTTGATAGACTTTTGCTGGGTGCCCTCCAAAAAGGTTATAGCATTTCCCCTTCCCAAGAACACTGCAGTGTATGAAAGAAAATCTAAACAACCAATAACTCACATTGACGTTTATAGTAAATTAAAATGCACAGTTTTATATCTCTATTTCTAATATTTGGTACACAGTGAGTGGCACAGAGGTTTTCAAGACAGATTTTAATTTAGAAAATGAATGAATGAGTATGTAATGCACCACCCAACTTCGGACAGATTCACAAGTAGAAATAACAGTAGACTACTGATATGGGCTGTAATAATTTCCCATAAGCCATCAGGAAAGCCAGGCATTTCTCCTGGTGATTCAGGCTGACAGGCTGAGTGTCTGCCTCTCAGAAGCTGGCCACACTGAGTGATGCTGGACATGAGCTCGGTATGCAGAGCATGCAGTAAACATTTAATAGAATCATCATGCTTGAGAAGTGACCATGACAGTTATTTTTAATTTAATGATGAATCTAGTGAGAGAACCTCTCAGAGGTCCTGCAGAAGCAAGGCAGGATATCCAACAGATAAAGTAGAAAAGATTTTTTTTTTAATGCTTCAAAGAGAAATCAAGTGTCCTGTTTTAAATGGCATCTGCCTCAGTACCCTCTTCTTTGTTTCACCAGAACACTCATGGGGGGAAGGGAGGAGAGAAGAGGAGGGGAGGGGAGAGAAGAAAGAAAAAAAAAAATAGGTCTTTGGCATCCAAATCAGCAGCAGGAAAAATATTGGGTGTACATGGAAAATAAAGAAACTAGATCAACCCACAAATAATTAAAAATAATAATAAAGGAAAACACTGGGTACAGGGAAACACAAAATGAAATTCAGAAATCAGTACAAATACATCTTTAACCACAGGAAACATAGACTTAAATTCACACATTAAAAGGCAGAAACTGACAGACTACAATTTAAAAATTTCCTCTGCGTTATATAAAAAAATACACACTGTGGATAGAAGAACTAACTAACGCCTCTCCAACTAGCTCTCCCCTTTCCACGTGGGGCTGTCCTGAGAAGGGACTGCAGCTAGAACTACAATTCCCGGCCTGCATGGAAGAGGGGTGCATTTCTAGGATCCCCCCCAGTGGCCTAAGAGTGGAAGCATGTGTAACTCCTGGGCTATTCTTGCTACAAACTGGGTTCCCCATACTCACTTTCTTCTTCCGTAAGTTGAATGTAGGCTATAATGATTTCCTAGGGGACTCGGGGGGAGGAACCACTAGGTGAAAGGAGCCCGCATGCTTTATTCACCAAATGGACAACAGCCACCTGTCAATCAGGGACACCCATGTGGATGCCTGTCATACACTGGAAGTCATTTGGTAAAACAGTTCTCTGTCCCTACTTACGAGGCAGATCGAGTATCTACGGAGCTCGAGAGCAGAGCCAGAATGTCAGCATGTGCTGACTGCTCCATGCTGCTTTCACCAAGGTATCACAGGAAAGACATGTGCTCAGGGAGAAAAGATCATCCACTTTGTGAGCAGAAGTGAAGTTTGGGATGTTAGAGAAAAAGCCAATTGATTCTGGAACCTAAATAGCATAGAATATACCTGAAAAATACTTTGAGAGACAATAGCCCATTATGACTTCTGGATTAGTTGAAATAATTCAGCCTAATAGCATATATCAGTTCAATGATACTATTTTTCCAATGAAGCCTGTTATTCCGGAGAGCTTCATTGTAGGTGTTACTGAGTCAGGGGAGAGAGGGACACGGAGAGACTGAGAGAGAGACAGAGACAAGGACAGACAGAGAAAGAGGAAGGAGGACTCAGGCGGGCCTGTGAGGTTTCCAGGGCTTGTCTGACAGCTGAAGGAGGGCTGCTTCAGAAAACCAAGCCCAAAAACGAGCTGAGGAAAGGGGAGTCTGTGAGGAGTGGCCGAGTGAGGCCAACACTCGTGTGCAGATTCAAAGCAGTAACCGGACGTCCTGCCATCTCATGTGCAAAGCATGCTGGTTTGGGCATCCGCACAGGACCACATTCATGTCTGATCGGCTCTGTGGCCTCCTCTCGTCGCCAAATGGGACGAATGAATCACACCGTATAGTTCTGTTAAAAGCCAGCTAAGCTGCAGACCACGTGTTTACAAAGGGCATCTCAGACAGCATTAGGGTGGGGAGGGGGAGGGCGGGGGACACCACCTTGTAAATGTCCATTAGAAGCCACTGTGGAACGGCGTGCATGTGAAAGCAGCCTAGCCAGGGCGCCCTCCCCCTGCCTCGTCAATATTTATAAATGGCATCTTCCTTTCTCCCTCTGGTTTGACGAGACAGATGTTTTCTACAGGCAGTTTTCAGCTCTGCAAAGGGAAGCCCTGGTACATTTGGTCTTTTTTCCTAAAGAAAAACACTGAATTCAGGGGGCTGCACTCCCTTCTGGGGATTCCAGGTCTGCAGTGCAACCCCAGGATCTGGGGGTGTTAGGCTGAGGGTCACATTTTCTAGTTAATCTAAGCGTCACCTCTCACCATACATCTAGGGCCTTAAGAAATCCTTCCCCGTATAATTTCACAAAATGTATTCCATGAGGCAAACACTCACTGTTAATTAAACACTTTTGAGGACTGACACTGGCAGATACTATTCAGGAAGGGGACGAATAAAGACTTTGCCACATTTTATGCTGCTGAGCCCTTACAAAGCAGACCCTGTCACCTTACCTTATCAGCAAAACAAAGGCTGAGAAAGCATGAAAAATCTGTCCGAGAATCATATAATCAGTAGATGGCAGAACTGGGATTCCAGTCCTCCGTCCATGCTGGTAAGTCCTGTTATAAAATCACACTACGGTCTCTGTGCCACAACTTTCTCCCCAGCCCTGAAATCATTCCTGAGTCCAGGAGATGGTGATGAGGCCAAGGGCACTTCACCGCCAAGAATATGCTGTTCCTTCCATGAGCCCAAAGCCTGTTACGCTTTTTCGTCTTGTTTTGACCATTGAAATGTTAACTTCACAATGAAAAAAACAGCTCCCTTCAATCTCTGCCCTCACCTAATCCCGCAGGATTTGGATCGACCAAGTTTGGGAACTAAATCATGTGTAATTTGAATTGTTTCCGTATGAGGTAGATTAGTATCTTGTTACTCCAATCTGCCCGTTCTAATGCAGTGGAGTAGACTTGTCTTTCCAAGTGACCACCAGTCCTCCTGAATAAGGGTCAGCAAACTGCTGCTCTAACAGACCAGCTAGTAAGCATTCTAGGCTTTCTGGGCCATACAAACTACTCAACTTCTGCAGCATAAAAGTAAAAGCTGCCACACATACACAAAAACAAACGGGCATGGACATGTTCCAATAAAACTTTATTTACAAAAGCAGTGTTGGGCTAGATGTAGGATGAGCTTAGCAGTGAGCATCTGTTAACATTGCTCCCTGCAAACCATGTCTCCTATTAAATAATCTATATTTCAGGAGTATTACAATTTTGTAAGTATCAGCAGCAAATGGTTCCTACAATTCCACACACATGCTTGAACACAGAACCTTTCTGAAATACATTTTGCCATCCCTAGAAGTTTATTAAAAATATGTCAAAA
This sequence comes from Manis pentadactyla, assembly GCF_030020395.1. NCBI lineage: Eukaryota > Metazoa > Chordata > Mammalia > Pholidota > Manidae > Manis > Manis pentadactyla. The sequence goes on along the minus strand of NC_080033.1, from coordinate 64,005,162 downwards.
ATTGAAATAGGAGTTTTAGACATTTCCCATGTATGCCCATCCTTTGGCATTTAGGGTATGAAGAATTGACATTTTTTTCATAGGCTCAAAGCTATGTTCCTAGATATGCTAAAGATTCTCTCCAGAATCCTAACAATGAGCTTCAAATTACAAGCCCCACCTTGGCCATCAGATATGTAGGCATATTTCTGATCTGTTCGTATGCATTTCTGTTTCACAGAACAAAAGCAAAACAAACCAGCAACAACAGAACAGTACTTCCCTTAATAAAAAGAGAACTACACACTTTCTTCTTTATTAGAAGAGCTGCAAATGTAGACACTTTAAGGGTGGGACAGGCAGAGTATACACACACACACACCAAAAAAAATAAATAAATACAGTGAAAACATGAACTACAGACATTGCTTACAAAAGAGTTTAATGAGGCCATTTCTTCCATGTCCTGGAAGTTTTCTGATCCAAATGGTAGCAGTAGATTAAGGGTGATTGACAGACCATAGCCATTCCATAGGGTAGTAAGAATTACAGGCCACATTATCATTCTGGGGAATCCATGCCTTCTGCTGGCCAGAGCAAGGATGGCCCTTCTAGCAGATATCTGAACCATCTGCACTGATGAGGGGTCTACATCCTCACAACCCTTGCTGAGGAACCCAGTGTCTTCCTGGCAGAACACTCTCCGGGCCAGGAACCCACCAAGCAGCCGATTTACGGGGACATAAATATTCCCAAACAAATACAAACCCCTCCATCTGACAAGGACAGATGAAAAGCAAAGCAGTGTCATCACCAGCAGCTGGCCCGTGGCCGTGGGACCCTCCGGCTCACACTGTGAGCTCCACGGTCTGCGCCAAGAAGAGCCGCCACACTGACAGTGATGAGAGGGGATCCCGCCCCGCCAGTTACACTGGGCCATGTTCTCAGCTGAGCACTTGGCCTGAGCAAAGATTTCCTTCTTCATCCCCAGTGCCTTTAAGAGGTAGGAGGTGTTAACCATCTTCATTTTGTTAAGTGAGAAAATGCAAATTAAGTAATGTAAGGTCATATATCAGATGAAGGTTGGATTTGAACCCAGGTCTGACTGACCCCAGGTTGTGTGCCGCCGCTCATCCACCACACACAGAAACCACCCTTCCTATAACCAGACCTATGGAAGGGAGAAGGAAGGTGGGGGGCTGTCAGAGTCCTTGCAAGTGATGAAATTCCAAGTACCCAAGCCGAACAGGTAAGGACAAGAAGACTCAGAGAGAGGCCAGAAAGAGCATATGGGTAGGAAAAGGCTTAGAAAACACCCTGTTCCCTGCTCTCCCAAGATCCCTGATCATATGCTGCAGCGCTCCTGCAAGTGCAGACGTACACAGGGTAGCACATTAATCCTTCAAACACTAACAGATGCTGGCAGGGATTTAGACTGGAATGTATTTACAAAGTGACAAATTATGTTCTGTATTATAGAGAGAGAGAAAGAGCACCCACAAACGGGCTGATAAATGTCAGCTGCAGTCATGACAAACGGTTTATTTTTATTATACGGTAACCACAAATGTTTTTTTTCTTCTTTTTTTTTCTGGGAGTCCCAAAGATTTATTTGTTGCAGGGAAAAAACAAGATTATATATGACACAAAGTAATAACTGTAAGATCAGTGATATTCCGGGCACCCTGCCCTCCTGGAAGGCTACAGCCAGGCGCAACAGTGTTACTAAAAATGCTACCTGCTCCAAAGCACAGTAAATGGTTAATAAATCAGAACCAATACAATGCCTTGTAATTAGATACAGCCTTAGTTCACAGACTAGCCAATTGATAGACAATATCCAATTCCCCCTTTACTGGCTATCAGGAGGGTAGAATAACTATTAAAATAAATTTAATGGCTGTGACAGGTAAAGAAATATACCAGAAGCTAAAATGTAATCAGTATATCCAAACCCAAAATAAAATTATAGTCTTTACTGCAAACACAGGCCCCGGAATGGAGGCTTACGGATGGAGAGCGACATCCACAGGCCAGGAAGGGCAAGGTCACTAACTCTATTAAAGGAATGGTCAACCTTGAAAGCAAGATTGAGAGCGGGGATTTGGCCTGGGGCCAAGAGAAAATGCAAGCATTTATTATTAAGAAACCGTTCTGAAGAGTTCCTTTTATCCACTTGGTCCGTCAGCCACTGGAGGTAATGACGGGCTACCTTGAGCAAGCACCACGGCCAGATGGCAGATGGTGGCCTAAGTCCACACCCCTGGGCTTCCCAGTCGGGCTCCAGCCTTAACGCCATGCCTGACCTGGGCAAGTTCCTGCTCCCCTCACCCCCAGAGCCTCCACCATCTCACTGTGAGCGGGAGGGTTTGGATCTCGGGTGTGGCTAAGATCTCTTCCACAGTCCACCTCTTTGTTTCTAACAGGTTGACGGATGATACACACAGGGCTGTTGGTAGAAGAAATGAATCATGGTGGTCAAGCAGATTCAGTAGGAAGAGGAACATTTTCACTTCTGATGCAGATGTCTTGTGAAATCATTGCAAATTAAAACTCCCCACACTTGCACACTCTGAAACAAGATCTCAGAAAGATATGACAGGAATGCACAAATATATTTAAATCTGCAGATTTCATAGAAGAGTGAAGCATGCACACACATGCGAACACACACACACACACACACACACACACACACACACACACACACTAGTGGCTACTGCACAGACAGCTCTCTTTTTTCCTGATTATCGGTAGAAAAGACTTCCGCAGTGGGGAGTGGGTGGGGGTGGCACCGTCATCAGAAAGCAGGCAACAAATCCTCTCTCCTGTCCCAGCCCCATTGCCAGGGAAGGAGGAAGTTGTGGAAATTGCACAGTGACAGTCCCTGTAGACAGGGGACCAAGATACAATCCTAACTCCACCATTTCCTTCATGTGTTTTGACCTCTTGGAACCCTGGGACCTCATTTTCCCATCTGTGAAACCATAGTTTTAGTATCTCCTTCACAATAAGATTGTGGGAGGTTAGATAAAATTAGGCTTACAACCTGTACGGGCCAGCACCTGCTTGTTACACTGTAGGCTCTCAGTGAACTGGGTCTATCACTTTTAGGCTGAGGCTGTCCCCTGGAACACCACCCACCCAAGTGCCCTCCAATCCTGAAATAACTGCCTTTCCTGCAAGCACCACGACAGCTCCCTCATTCCTCACCCTGCTTCCCCCTCACCACTTTCCAGCATCTTCTCGCTGGTCATTTCTAAAGGTGAGAAGAAGGGACAACACACCTTCGGCACTAAGCATGCTCCCATGAATTCCCTTCCATTCTCCAGGCCAGTATGTCCCAAATAATAGGCCTCTGTTTTCACTAGCCTACGGTGACACGAACGCAGTGAGAGGGGAAATTCTCCCATGTATGATGGCAGCGAGACACAGAAGGCACCAGAAGAAGCTTCTGAAGTCCAGAGCTGGAACAATTTGAGCAACAAAATAAATAATGGCAGTATTGGATTAAAAACCATAGAATAAGAGAGATACCTGTGAATCTATACTAATAAAAGTAAAATAACTGAATTAATCAATAAATAGGGGAGAAAGGATAGCTCTTCCTTCAGAAGAATTCCAATTAAAAATGTAGAAAGCATGGGGGAAGAACAGAACCATCATTAGGCAGACACCACAGCGATAATGCTGCAGGTGAGATCTACGCTGGGACGTTAAATGTCAGCACATGAACATGTACGGAGAAAAAGGACCATGGTGTAATCTCTAAGCATCTTACCCTCAAATATTTAGGACCAGTGAAGATAAACTTAGTAACATTATGTCCAAGAAACTCAGCACACATCCCCTTAACCAAGTGATCAAGGTCACTTCATTATGAACACCATCAGTGATAACACAAGTGAAATCATGTACTTCCTGAGCCAATACACTGGTGATGTTCTTGCCAAAATATGCTGAAAGCTAATCTGATCATGAGAAAATAGCAGCCATGGTGAAGTCCCAAGATAAGGGAAAAACTGGGAAGGAATGAGGAACTGTCAAAGATCTCAGGCAACTGAAGAGACACAGCTGAAGATACTGCAGGATCCTGGCCCAGGTCCTGAACTACAAAGGGAGATAGTGAGGGACTGGGGAGACCTGAAGAAGGAAGAATAGTTAATACAAGGCACAGATGTCAGTTTCCTGCTTTCAATCATTATATTATGGTTACATAAATGGCTAAATTTAAGGGAAGATACGTAAACTCTGTACTATTTTCGTTATTTCTTTGTGAGTTTAAAGTTAGCTCAAAACAAAAAGCTAATAAAGTAAAATGTCTGTCCTTTAGCGTTAGACATTTGTCCTCACAATGTTGGAAGTCAAGATACCCTTTCTTTTATAAAGTAACGTTGATTGTTGATAGAGGCACTGTGGTCACATTTGTTCATTTGTTGATTTTGGTGCTGCTTTTAGTGTCCTTTCTTAGAGAATAAAATAAAAGAACTTTTTGGCAAACCTAAGTTATTGTTCTCATATTTGCCTTCTTCTGAAAAGGTTTAGTGGCTCCTGAAATTCAACATTCTGAGAACCGCTAAGCTCATTTAAAATTATTTGCTAATGATTGAATACTGAAGCAATGAAAGCTTACATAAGTAGTGTCCCCTTCACAGAATACTATTAATACGCCCATCACACAATTAAGTCCCTATGGTGCTACAGCGTCAAACCAAAATTAAAGCTCATGGTCACCTCTTACAGGAAGCCTCCCCTGATCACCCTGTGTTGAGTGTGGCATCATGCCACAGACCCCACAGTTCCCTGTAGGAAGCAGGGATTAGAGAATCTAGCAGAGTCTTTGCTTCCTCGTGTGTTCTCCACACCAAATCATGAGCTTCTTAAAGTCAGGACCTCTTGTGCACATCTCTGTATCTCCTAAAAGATTTTCCCTCTACCTCCACCAACACCAGGGAAAATTCAAGTTATTATTTTTTTAAATCTTATATGCATCTCTGTAAGCTTTTGAGAAATTTAATACAAATGAAATACATTTTTTAAATTCTGTTTTATACATAAGCTATACAATGCTGAGAAACTCACAGTCGAACTCATTTTAAGTCTGTCTTTCAGCTCCAAGGTGGATTTAAAACAAATAAAAATTTGCTTCATTTCTTTCCTAAGCACCAACTATCGATCTCTTACATTTTCTAAGTACTCTCTGTACAGCAATTTTGGGGCCCTAACGATTAGTGCTTTAACAAGGATTAAGCACAGAGAAAAAACTTAATTTGCACACCCTACATCACAGATTAGCCTGAGAGCTTTAAAGGTTTTTATGTAAAACATTAAAACTTTTTTTTCCATGCATCTTTGAAGTTGAAAAGTCAGGACAAGCTGCAGGGCTAACTCAGGCCTTCCTCTCCATTATGAATGAAATGGAGATGATGCTCATTCAGCAAGTAATACGAACCACTATAAAATGATAAATACTCAGTGATGGTGAAGGTGTGGGGAAATAGACCTTCACACACTGATGGAAAAAAAAAGGGTATATATAAGAACAACTTTCTGAAGAATGATCAGTTTGCACTGGGAAGCCCCATGGAGCCCAAGTAATTCAGCGGCATCGCTCATAACAGCAAAAAAGTGAGAATAGCATCTGTGCCCGGAAATAAGGGATTCACTTAAGCCAAGAAGGTAAAATGTAGTCACCAGAACTGCATTGCCAGAGAATATTTATTGATATGAAATGTGACCAAGATATGTTGAGTTAAAAAAAATCAGACTACAACGTGAATGCAATTTTAAGAAAAATTGATAAACATATTAGAGTTTTAAAAAGACAAAAAGATGCACACACAGTTAATAGTGATTGCTTCTGAGACTCAGAATTTCTTCCTTGGGCATGTGCAGCTAAAACTGAAATATACAAAAGTAACATTATTTTTCAATCAGGAAAAAATTAATTAGCTGAGTTTCAATTTGATCAAGTAGATAAGTATGTGCATATGTAATATATATGTATGAATTTACTGCTGGCAGGGGCCCCTTTTTTTCCTGGAAGAACACGCAAGAGATTATCTTTTGGTAGCAGGACTGATATTTAATAGATGTTGGGAAGAGGCCTGTCCTTTAGGTTTTTCTGTACTATTTAAAATGTTACCATGGGAATAATTTTTATTTTTTTAATAAAGAGGTAGTTCTGAGGTTAGCCAGAATAAGAGAGAAAGTTATCTTGTGCGCAGTGCATGCGATGCATATGTACTCTGCCCGGCCCCAGTGCACAGCTCAAACCTGCCAGGAAGCAAATCCCCAGGTGGATGAGGGACAGAGGTGAGTGAGCACTGGCCTCAGGAGCACTGCTGCCCCATGTCAGCTGAGAGAAAGAAGTCAGGCTGACCAAGTTCCTATCCGAGTTCTACCCCTGGATAGCGATGGGATGCCGGGTCATGCACCAAACACTCCCAGACCCACTGGTGGGGGATATTATATATACCCAGCAAGAGTGCTGGGAGCAGTAAACTAGATAATGAGTGTAAAGCATCTAGTACTGAGTCTGGATGGGGAGGCGATCAATAATCAGAGCTAACGCTGATAACAATAACAACCATGACACCAGCGATTATAGTAGCTGCAGCCCACAAAGCTGCCTTGCATACTAAGGGTAACATACAAACAAATGTTAAGCACAGAGTCAATATTCCATAAATGTGTGTCACAAGCCACGAGTTTTTTTCTGATTATGCCCAATTCATTCCCAAATCAAGACTATGACAACATCACAAAGACAATGCTTCAAGAAGGTTATGAACTGAAGGGACGGTGCATCCTCTTACACAAACTGACGTAATCAGTAAAACGACAACCACTACGGGCCGTGCAGGGAGGGGCAAGGTAGCTAAGTACAGGTTCCCTTGCTTTCCACAGTCATGTGTGTGAGTGTGTGTGTGTGTGAGTCTGTATGCGCACATCTGTATGTATGTGTCTGCATCTGTGTGTCTTTTCTGTATATGTGTGCTTATGTGTGCATGTATATTTGTGTGTCTCTGTGTATGTATGTATGTATCTGTGTGTACATAACTGCATCTCTGAGGTGTCTGCATGTCTGAGTGAGTGTGTGTGTGTGTGTGCACGCATGTGCTTGTTGGGAAAGAGGGGTATCTGTGGTCTTCCCTGAATAAGGACTCAGCAGAATCTAGCATTCTCTCTCTACTCGTGGAACCTGTATTATCATCACAACACCATCCAGAGAATCCAACTGCCAACCCATGTGCTTCTTGCCACAGGGAATACTGTCAGACCGTCAGCCATCTGGGACTTTTGTACCATGATTCAAACTAGGGGCCATTTAGGCCGCATCTGCATTAAAAGAGAGAGAGAGCAGAGTCTAGGCCTAGTGTTCCCTGACCAGTACCCCTCCCTCGGGCCTTCCAAAAACCCATTCCTATAACTCTATAATCAGGTTTCAAAAAATGTGAATGGAATTCAGGTCAAGATACACAGGGCCATAAAGAGGCAGACTTCTCTTAGAAATCAGCCATCGAACCTCGGATTGGGCAAAGTGCCCAAGTCAGAATGCTGGCTACACATGGGAACTTTTGTTCCCACACGATAAAAAGCACCTCTTTGCCCCACTGTCCTACCCCTGTTTTGGCCTGGTTCAGAGCCCTGGCCGATTAAGCTCATAGTAGTGAGTCTCACAATGAATGAGAGATGCACAGTGTCCCCCACTGCCAGGTGACTAAGATTCTCTCAGATGTCCACAAATCCATAAGAAAAGCAAGCGTTTCATAATGGAGCTTTGAATCTTCACTACTCAGATGGCTTTTGCTCTTATTTTAAATAAAATTTGATTTGGACACATGAAATATAAACCAACATACAAAATACATTAGAAAAAATATATATGTATATAAATGTATATATACACACATCATATATATGTATGCACAAATATTTATGCACACACACACAAAGGGACAATGACTAAAGAGGAAAAACCAGTTTCCCAATTCTTGAAGAAAGGTGATTAGCAAATGGGGGCTCATTAATGTAACATCCTCTTTACTTTTGAATACACTTGCAATTTCCATAATCAAAAGTTGTGTTTTTTTTTAACACAGGCCATATAGGAAAACACAAAAACATGAAAAATAAAAAACACAAAAGACACTGAACAAAACAAGAAGGGAACACATCAATAAACACAAAAACACTTAAATAGTTTACACAGTTTAAATAGAACACTCTTATACAAAGTCAAAAAACAAAGTCCAAATGTTTATTGGTAAAGATGTAACAATAAACAATTTAGAAAGATTAAGAATAAAATGCTGTAAAAAGCAAAAAAAAAAAAAGAAATTGCAGCTTGCTGACTGATTTTAAGCATATGAGAAAATAATGGTCTCTTTAAAACTGGAAATGCTTTCCAGTTGTAATTGCTGGTTTATACAGTTTTTTCAATACATCATCAAAATCAGCATCAAAATTAAACTGCAATAATGAGCAGATTACCAGGCTTCATAGCCATTAATGAAATAAAGTGCCTAATTCCCTCATGAAAGTCATTTGGCAACATGTGAGAAGGCTACGGGTTTCGGTTAAATTGCAGTTGCATACCTATGCACCTGACCCAAAAAAGTAAAATACATAAAACAATCAGCTGACCACTGTCTTATCCCCAGGCCAGGCAAAAAGAGATGAGTCCCTTTATTTTTCACGGGGGTGGGGAAGGGGCGGGCTGGGCACCAGCAAACGCTTCCAAACAGATGTTTACAAACAGAAGGTAAAGGATAAAAACCCAAACACGATGCCGCATTGTCTTCCGTGATTCACAGATGAACCCATTGGAGCTGCTGCAAAGAGCCTTCCTGGAAAACATCCAGGAATTAAAAGGTGCAAACAAGCTGCCTAATACCCTTGCGTAGACTGAATTCTTATGAAGAAAATAAAGTTTATTGTCTGGAAAGAGAGAAAGCATGAGGAAAGCACTAAAGCAATGGAGGTGAACAATTAGACAGATGTTCACTTAAGGAAATAAAGAGAACAGAAGAAGCCATCACCGAGGAATTTTACGAGAATCCTGACAAGTCGGCACCACGTCAAGGGCACGGGAAAAGTGACAGCCCAGAAGGCACGGCTGGGCAACTTCGCACTAACTGCTGACCTTGCGCAACTGGCCTGCAGGTAGTGTGGCTCTGAGCAAAGGCGCAGGATGCCACTCCCTTTAATAAGTCCTCAGGTTCTTCTCAAACACCAGCCACACACTGCAGTTCATCAAGACAGAGAGCTGCATTTCTTATTCTACTATCCCCCAAATAAAAGCAAAAAAAAGTAATCAAATATGCCCAAGTTTTTGCACATTGGCAAATGCCCTCTCTCTCTTTAGATCCACAGTGAATAAAGCACAGGCTCTTTCGGAAAGACAACGGGTTTGCTAGTCCTGCCCCAACTGGCTCCAGCAGGAGGAGGAAGGACAGAGAAGAAGTTAAAACATTGTTTTAATCTTTAAAGAAGAAAATTAACTAAAAGCTATTGTAATAATTGATCTCTTTTCTACATTCTCGTCCAATTCCTTTGTGGGGTGGACACTCAACCACCAGCTAATCCAGAAAGATCCATCTGCTCTGCTGGGAACTTGGAGGATGCAGAAGAAATTCTCAGCCCAGGCATTCTTGAAGAGGCATCTACACACCTGTACTGTGGCAGGCAGAATAATGTGCCACTCAAAGGTGCCCGTGTCCTAATCCCCAGGACCTATGAACATATATGTGAACATGGTGAAGAGTAATGAAGGTGCAGAAGGAGTTAAGGTTGCTAAGTAGCCTAACTTACAATAGGACGATTATCCCAGATTATTAGAGTAGGACCAATGTAGTCACAAGGGTCCTTAAAAGTAGACCCCCCCACACTGCCCCCACAACCTCCGTCACTCTCTCTGTCTCCCTGACTCCACTGGTGTGGCTTTGGCTGATAAGGAACTGATCTTGCAGACATTTGAGTTTTAGACCCTAGGTCTAAGATTTAAGAGACTGAAAACAACAAGACACGCCTAGGTAGGCAGCACTGGTATTCACCAGATATGCACAGATTAGAGCTAGCATCTGTTCTGCTTAGTCAGGACCCATGCCATGAATGGCTGTGAAATATTTTGAGTGGAAGCAGAGCAGAAGGCTTCTTGAAACATTCCTGCTTCTTCAAACATTCTGGAAACAGACCCTTAGCCTCTCAACCTCACCTAAGAGCTTATCGGATATCCCCCCATAAGCTAGGCACAGCTTTACGGCTACAGCTTTGGCTAAACAGATGCAGTCAGGCATCCTGCAGCTTCTGACATTTCCACAACAGCTTGGCGATGCGTACTTGTTTCGGCAGAATTATTCCACTATTGCTGAACTCTGGTGGCAGAAAACTGTAAAGGGGTTTAAAGGGAAGGTTTATGGGAGCTATAACTCAGCATCTCTGGGAGCAATCTTTGTTGGGTATGCGAACCGTCCCCCTCACCCTTTGGCACAGGGACCCTATCAGATGGCAGCCTTGGAGGGATTAAAAGCTTGTCCTTAACACTTAGACGGGGCATACAAAGACCAGAGGGCCCACTTCAGACCATTTAAAAACATCAAATGAACACTTGTGAGTGGCAACCATCAGTTCAACTACCGCCTCCACCTCCACGGCTCCATGGGAAGATGTCTTATTTTCCCCACGTGGAGAAGTAAATTTAGTAGAAATGACTCCAAATGACCTAACAGGCTTAAGTATTGGGGAAAAAATATATAGAAGAAAAAGACTTAGGGTACTCACTGGCCTCAGTGCACACTTTTGTTTGTGAAATGTAACAGGCCCACCTCATAACCTGCAACCAATATGCAAGTCACTACGAATGATGAGAGAACATCCATGATGAGAGATGGGAGGCAATTCCAAATGGCCGCACGGTCTCACTCAGAATTCGTTTGACAAGTATGTGCCATCTTTCCAAACTGCAGAAAACGAGCTCATAGTAACACCAAAACTTTCATTGCAGCAATTTCTAATCCATGCACCACTGAACACTGGCCAGGAGAGGTTAGCAGGTGCCTCCCACCTCCACCCCCTCAAAAATAGTGCTCTGAGAAGTTGTGAACAATATACCCACTTCAGACAGGCATGTGTTCTGGCAAATTGGAAGTTCCAAGAAACTGTATGAAAGGAACCGCTTTAACTTTGCTCTACACACTTGAGCCCAAACACATCCACCTCAGATTTTTTTTTAAATCTTTTTTTTTTTTAAATCCAAACCCTGCCTTTCTATGTTAAAGGTTCAAACAGTCATTTGTGTGTATGTGAATCTTCCAGCCTATTATTTCATGGGTTTCTCTCTTGAACATTCTCAATATTTTCCAGGCAGCAGCAACAGGTATATTAAAAATAATAATGATGATACTTACAATAATAATAATAATAATAATAATGCCATTACTACTGAAGTTTTATTACTAAAATTAAGTTTGTCATTTTGAGAAAATTAGAAAATGAAAGTACAGGAACACGAACACAGATGGCGCCCGAGCCCCCAAGTAAAGAGCTGAGTTGGGGTTTGACCTGAGGCAGCCCCTCTGCTGAGCCTACGACTAACCAACATGTGATGTGATAACTGTCTGTGAAAGGATGCCGGGCCAGATAGATTCTCAGGGACACCCAAGCTCCTCAACCATGAGTCCCCAACAAGACTACACATTGCAACAGATTTCTGCACTCCAACCACTACGCTTCTAACTCAGAAACTGAGGGGTGGTGAGAGCCTATGATCGAACTGAAGATGTCACAGGTTGCCTAGGAGAGCACATTGCTACATGGGATAGAGCTGGGCATTATTATAGGGGTGGATATATAACCACTCCCCCCCAAAAAAAACTTCAAAGCCTTCATCCAATAAACCTAGTGAAAAGGTGCTAATTGTGATAAGCCACCAGGAAATCCAAGCCAAAACCACAATGACATACTACTTCACACCCAATACAATGACTATAATAAAAAAAATAGACAATAACAAGTGTTAGTGAGTCTGTGGAGAAACTGGAACCCTCATGCATAGCTGGTGGGAACACAAAATGGTGTAACTGCTTTTGGAAAACAGTCTGGCTGCCTCTCAGATGGTCAAACACAGTTACATATGATCCAGCAATTTGCATTCCAAGGTATGCACTCTGGGTATATACTACCCAGAAGACAGAATGTCCACACAAAAGATGCACACAAATGTTCACAGCAGCATTATTCATACTAGCCAAACAGTAGAAACAATCTAAACATCTATGAACTGAATGGATAAATGCAATGTGGTATATCCATACAACAGGACCTTCTTTGAGGATAAAAAAGAAATGCACCTTGAGGACATTACACTAAGTGAAAGAAGCCAATCACAAAAGGTCACACTGTGTGACTCCATTTATATGAAATGACAGAATAGGCAAATAGACAGAAAATGGGTTATGGGTCTCTGGGGGTCAGGATTAGGGGACAGGAGGAGCAGGGAGAGGTACCAGCTAAAGAAATGGGGTTCTTTGAGGGATAATGAAAATGTTCTAACATTGACTACGGGTGTGATGGCACAACTACTAAGAGCCACTGACTGGCACACTTTAAATGGGTGAAGTGTGGGGGTGGAGGTTGTATCTCAGTGCAGTGGTTTGAAAAATAATGTTCAAACATCTGCACTTCCTGGTAACAAATTATTGGGGTCAAACTCACAACTGATGGAGACACAGCGGGTGACTGTTGGGACTCTGATGAGAGCGTTGAAAAGGAAAGTCATGGGATACCCATGTGAGGGAGTTCTGCCTAGCCGCTGAAGATAACATTAAGGAAAAAACGTACTGACACAGGTAAATGCTTATAATTTATCAGTAAGTTCAGTAAAAAGCAGGCTATAGAAAAGAATTCACATCACAATCTCATGTGGCTTAACAATGTGCATAAACAGGCATATATATTATATGGTACTTGTATTATATACAGAAGAGTGAAAAAAAAACAGTTCTATGACACAGACCAAAATGTTAACAGGGATTATTCCTGGGCAAAGAGACTGACTCCTGAAAAAAAAAAGAAATCAATGAAATGTGGCTCAAATTTGCGATTGTCTTCCAGTCACTCGGCTCACTAGAATTATTTCTATACCATATCTGTCAGCCCAAGGCATCGCTATTTCATCCATGACACAGGCACACTGAATGTATTTCCAGTTACTGGCAACAAAGGCCAGTTTGGGTAGTGGATGGAATATCCGTAAAAGGTGAAGGCACATGGGGACTGAGAGCCTTGATCCTGCAGGCTGTGCAGGTGGCCTGCAGAGTGCTAGGTGCTCTACTGGGAAGATCAGTGCAGTGTGACCACCTGACCAGCCGACCAGGACCTGCGCAGGGCGGGCAGTAAGTGCGACAGGAAGAGAGATGCCTTCTGAAAGCCATCTTATCCCCAAGGGAATGTCAGGCAGTGGCATCTGTTTTATCCTCATTCCCAGCTGTAATGGTTGGAGTTGTATTCCCTCCACCCCATTCATATGTTGAAGTCCTAACCCCAGCACCTCAGAACATGAATATATTTGGAGGAAGAGCTGTAAAAGGTGATTAAGTTACATTAGGGCAGGCTCTGATCCAATCTCACTGGTGTCCTGTCGGCACGCCAAGCAGAGGCCTCAGAAGAGACCGCCCCTGGGGACACCTCGATCTTGGACTTCCAGCCTCCAGAATGGTGAGACATCACTACTGCCTGTGCAACCCAGGCTGTGGTGTTCTGTTTCTTCAGCCCTAGGAAACTAATACACCAACCTCAGATTAACAACATGCCCAGGTCCAGCCTACCTCTTTTCCGCTGAGTATTTCCTCTCATGATTCTCTCATTTCTGACTCTATGAACCCATTCATTAGCCCCATTAACCCATCACCCTCCCCCTCAACACACACCCCAGACACGAAGCTTTCTGATGTTCTCGTGTTTAGGTTTTAGATACCTGACCCTCTTTTCTGATTCTCCAGTCTAGACATCAGAGCACCCCTGGGTTCATGTACCCTTTTGCTTCCATGACCCTTCTTCTAGTCCCTATTGCCAACAACACGTCCTGCTCCACACCAGAGCTTGCTCTGCCATCACCCGTGCCTGGGTAAAGTGACATCACAGAGGCGGCTGCAGGTGCGGTTAACCATTCAGCTCCAGCTTCTCTCCTTAACTACCCTCACTGATATGGTCGCGACACACGAGGTCGCTTTCGGGCGTGTGCCTTGCCGAGATGAAACACCTCCAGCACTGGAGCCACCATGTTTCCCTGTGGCTTCTAGACCTTACAGGCTTCAGCTTGTCCCCACTGCAGAGCAATAATAAAAGAACTATTTCCAAGTCTGAGTTAAACAAGACTTGAGCTTTGTGGGTTAGGGGATGAAAGCAGAGAGGTATATTTTTTAAAGAGAAAGTTTATATTCCTTTAAAACTTGGACATGAATTTGTGAGTCTTTTTCTTGTCCTTTCAGGTATGTTTTCATACTGTTAAACGGAATAAGACCATAATCCATATCATTTTATGGGGAATCTGCTTTTAAGATATGTACAACATCTAAGGAACATTAAGGAAACGTGGAAGTTGAATGTCTTTCAGAAAAGCTTTAACTAGAGATAAGAAAAAAGGCCATAGGTTAAGAATATTTCCAAAAATATCATCAGAAGTTGCCAGGGTAACTATTTAGTAGCCTCATGGTTTGCAACATGAGTTATTTTTCTTGACTTTTAATAAGATAGTAATGCAATTAATTTCCAATGAAGATAAAAGTGAAGCACACATTTTCAGGCAATCTGGAGAACACAGATTTACTTATTCATTAGGTGACTATTTACCCCGTGTCTGCGTATGCCTGGTACTAGGAAGGATACAAGGATGCGTACCTCAGGCAGCTTATGAATATGTAGGAGGTGGGAGGAGAGGTGGGCAGGGATGATGTGATGATGTGTGGGAGGTGGGAGTATGGTGGGTGACAAGATGGCTTTATGGCCTGTGCAGTGTGTCCTGCAAGATCAGATATATGCAGGTGTAAATAATCTGGGACCAACAAACCAGGCACAGATATTCAGAAATGGACAGACAAATACAGGGTCAGAATGATGGCTGAAATTTTGGGAGTGGGTATGCTCTCCAGGGGAGAGTACAAAGAGGAAGGGCCAAAAAGAGAATTGTGAGCAATGCTGAATTTAAATGGTGGAAGAAGAAAATGGAGCCAGCAGTAGGGTGAGTAGGAATGATTAAAAAGGCAAGTGTCAGAAGATTTGGCTTGCTTGTGTGATGATTGCACAACTCAGAAACGATTAAATGGGTGAACTGTCTGGTATGTAAACTTGATTTCAATAAAGTTGTTACCCCTGACTAAAAAAAGGGGGGTGGAAATAGAAGGTGTGGCCAATAAGTATATTTCTGAGGTTCAACATCATTAAGTCATCATGAGTGATGTATTTTACAAAATAAAACCACAGTGAGATACCATTGCACACCCAAATAGAAAATGTAAAAGGCTGACAATACCAAGTATTACTGAGGATGCAGAGGGATTGGAATCTGCCAAGAACGTAAAATAGTCCAACTACTTTGGAGAAATGCTTGCCACTCTATAAAATGTTTACACATGGTCCTACTGTTAACCAACTCATTCTACTCCAGTGTACTGTCCCAAGAGAACTGAAGACATATGTCCACACAAAGATGTGTACATGAATATTCACAGTGGATTTATTCACATTCACAAACATTTACAATAGCTGAACACTGGAAACAACCCAAATGTCTGTCAACAGGTCATTAGATAAACAAAACGCGATCTAGTCACACAATGGAATACTACTCGAGAATGAAAAGGAACCAGCCACTGATAAACACAATGGCATGGGTGAATCACAGACTCATAATGTGCAGTGAAAGAAGCTAGACGCAGAATACATACCGGATGATTTCATTTATATATATAATTCTAGGAAATGAAAATCAATAGGGATAGAAAACAGACCCATGGTTTCCTAGAGCCACGGCTATTTAGACTGCAAAGGAGCCCAAGAAGTCTTTACAGAGTGATGGAAATGTCCCATTTCTTGATTGTAGCAGTGGTTTCATGAGTATGTGTATCTGTCAAAACTCATTAAAGTATATATTTTAAGTGGATGCAGTTTATTGCACATAAGTTAACACCTCAACAAAGTTATAAAACCAAACCAAGCAAGCAAGCAAAAGGCATGTGTCAAACACCTTGACTTTTTCCTTTAAAACGTATCAAAGTGACATCCAAACAGTCCATTCGGCTTTCAGAATAAATGAAATCATTAAGGGCCAACTTTACTGAGTGTTGACCCATATCACCATCTATGTAAGACCCTTCCCATACATTACCTCATTTAGTTCTAGCAATCCCATAAAAGAGGGTTAAAATCCCCCATTTACAGTTGAAGAAGATAATGTCCATAGAGGTTGACTTCACTGAGATTACACAGAAGTTCTGTGGTGCTGAGTTCAACATTCCTTACACCCCAACACAATGTCTTTCAACTAGTTGACTGATAACATGGTAATATGAGTAGTAACAGTGATAATAAACTTTTTGGGGGTGAACTACATACCAGACAATCTCCCAGGTACTTTAGGTGCATCCTACTGTATGTTTTCAATTACCTTATCTGGTGGGACTTATTAATCCACGTCTCTACTTGGGGAAACTGGGCCTTAGAGAAGTTAAGTGACTTGCCAGAGTCCCTGCAGCTAGGAGGTGAAGGGTCAAGACTGGAATGGGACAGTCTGACCCCACAGCCCATGTCCATTAAGTCGAATTCTTTAGAGGTCTTCCGAAGTTTTCTTTTGGGACCTGACATTAGCTAGAATTTTATGTGCTTTTATCCATTTTAGCTAAGAAAAAAGAGAAAATAAGGCTTTATCAGGTCCAAACACAGGTGAGGTGGAAAGCTGGGATGGGAATCCTTTTCACTCAACTACTGCTTTTCAATGAGATATGTGTGCAAAGAGCAGGTTAGCACCAACTACATAGGTGCTCATTAAAAGTGGGGTACCCTCTTTTAAAAGTCATCCATCCTCTGCTGAATCACATGATAGAGTCTCAAGCAATGATTCCTATTAATATAATAGTAAAGCCAATACCTGGTTAAGATGGGTGGCATTTTCTCTGTTCATTTGAACAGAGGTCAGTGAAGATTTAGTCATGTAAGCAGAAACACAGGAGAACAGGTTCATTTTGGTAATCCAACCTTCCTTGCTGTAAATTATTTAAAAACAAGTATTACTTGAAAACAGAGCTAGACTTAATACAGATTTCTTTAACCAAATATCTTTCAATAAAAAAAGGCAGAGTTAATAAATGCAGATTCTATATAAATTAGGCAGGGAGGCCTATCACTTATCAGACCACAAAGAAATGTTCATCACCAGAAGTCCTCTGAGCCCAGCGTATTTATTCATCATCCTGTCAAAATGCTGCCATTCATTCATAAATACCAGCCAGTCTCCCCTGAATCTGGCTGAAGATTCTGTGCAGGCTGGTGAAACACACTAATTACACACCTTCTCCCTCTTGCCCTGAGGACAGTAGTATACTTGATGTTAGTGAAGAAGGATGGAGTTCTGGAAAACTTCTTGGTAGTGTGGACTAAAAAAGATGGGGTAACATGGGAAGAAGAGACAGGCATGAGGGGGTGAAAGAGTATAAGTAAGGAAAGCTAAGAAAGAAAATGACAGAACTAGATTTAAGCTTCTCAGACCAGCATTGGCACGGTTGAGACGGTCGCTGTCTTCAGCATCATCATCATTCTTAGCAAAAGGGAAATTTTTCACAGCCCAAATTAGTGCCATACCAATACTAAAGCAGCTTAATGACAAATAATTTATAACACATCATTCTTTTATCCACTAATATGTCTACCAAAGAGACGTAGCTCTTTTGTTTCCAAATTCTAGAAGCCAAAAGTTACAACCTGACTACACAAGCACTAAATAGGCCCTTAGCTGGGTGCATATCCATATGCATATATATATACTAAAACCCTGTCCGTGAAGCTGCATTTCCACATCCTGTCCCTTTAAAGATTTGCCTCCTTCAGCACCTGCACTAGATTTGCCATTATCAAAGCTCAAGGGGGCTGCACCCAAAAGCATTAAGACCCTGCTCGGAGCATTGCTTTACACGATGTGATGTGAAGAATCTGGAAACAAGGGATATACATCATCAGGTCCCACCAAAAATGGTGCCTGTTGACAGCAGGTGGTCAGTGATTGACTGAGAATTAATATGGAAATGGAAGGCTGAGAAAAATGAGGACCAGTGCACATCCCGTTTAATGTGCCTCGAAGCAAGTATCCAAGGAAAGTGGCTGTGGATTATGAATTAGTTTACTCAATCGGCACAGCATCACGGATGCCAGGCAACTTGATGAAAGCTAAGGACACACACACATTAAAAAGATCGTCCACGCTGAGTGCGCTCCTGAGGGCACACAGAGGACGCCCAGATGGCACACAGTCACGGTGCCACTTTACAGTCCTGGCATTCCCTCTGTTGTCACATGAGGCTCATGTTGAAAAGGAAGCAATAAAAGCAGGACAATAGGACAGTGTGAGTATGGCCTGGCCTCCTGGATGGCCAGAATTTATGTCAAAGAGAACACGAATCCTGGGCATCCTGGGAAGGTTTTCATATGTGCTGAGACACCTTTCTTGCCATCGGGAAGCCCCTCCTCCAAGGTGAACTGATAGCTCCAAGAGGTTTCAGTTTCATGAAATGAACTGAGATCCTGGAGCACAAAGGACCCACCTGGGTACACACTAGAAGGTCTGTGGGGCGCCACTGCCGCCCTAACACCTCCTTGTTGACAGCAGAATGGTGGTAGATCAAGGGCAACCTGGTGACTTATTTTAAGATATGAATCAAACATCCAAGTTTAGGAAGTGATGGTGCTACATTCTGGATGCAAATGCATTCAATATCACAACAGAAACAGAAAGCAAAAGACTTGGATGCTAGAAAGCAGATGGACAACCAGTAAGTGACTTAACAGATTCAAAAACACTGAGTCCTGAGCTAGCAGTGGGGACAGCCAAGAAGTAACCCATCCATCCACGTTATCGAACTGCCAAGGTTCAACGCTGGTGGAAGCCAGTACCTCTGGAAGTGGGGGTGCAGAAGGACCTCTTAAAAACCTGTTTGCAAAGTGTGAACAGCCTCAGAACTCCTCCCTGCTGAGCTCAGCCAGGTCTTTGTCATTTCTCAACCCCAGAAGAAAGATATGTTTATTCTCTGAATGTAAAAATTTGAGAACAGTGGTTCTGTACTAAAAGAGAAATTAAGTAAATGCTTATGTACTAAATGCTGAGGACCTGGCCCTCTTGCCTCACTTGGCTCCCAGAATTCTGGCAGTCGGAGCTACGTGCTCCCCAAGCAGAGATTGGGAAAGTCCTTTGGGCAACGTGACCAGCCAACAAGAGTGATCTAAAGATTCGAACACAGTGATTTCCCCCAAGAAATAGATAACTTGCTCTTCCCATGGCCTAAGAGTTGGTAACAACTTTTTGAGTCCTACTCTTAAGTACAAATCAACATCCACAGATCAGAACTTCAAGGGAAAGACTTTATCATCAAAGACAGTGACCAAAACAAACAAAAGCAAATTTTGAGGACACAGAAGCTATAGAGCCACAAGAAAATTTAATTTATCATTGATAGTAGAGATAAAAGAGTAAATTTCATCCATGGGAATAAGAGTAGAATACTATTAAACAAAATGGACTATTAGGAAAACCAACCAAACAAAAAATGTGTGTAAATTTAAAATATGCTAACAGAAAGGAAAAAGTCAATGGAAAAGTTAGACAAAATCTCCTAGAAAGTAGCACCAAAGACAAATATGAAATACACAAGAAGACGACAAATAGGAAACAGTGTGGAAGGTACAAGATCTGCATACCAAAAGTTTAGAAAGAAGGCAGAAAAAAAAAAAAAAGAGGGGAGAAGATCATCAATGAAATATATAAAGAAAATTTCAGAGACCAGAAGGACATATGTTTCAAGGTTAAAAGGTCCCGTCTGGTGCCTGGTACACTAGACAAAAATAGACTCATATCACATAAATTTTAAAACACTGAAGACAAAGAGAGCATCCTTTTCAGGGCTTTTGTTTCCTCTTTGGAGAAGAGGCAAGGGGTAGAAAAAATAGCTCCTGTAGCACCTTCAGAAGAGAAACAGAAAAGATCAAAGATCAAATGGTGCTGCACACAAGCAATACCAAAAGCTACCAAACTCTGAGTAATGTCTTAAAACTCTGAAGGAAAATTGATTTCAAATCTATAATTCTACGCCTAGCTAAATAATCAATAAAATTAGAGTGAAATAAAAACATTTTGAAACACACAAGTTTCTATATATATATATATATATATATGCACACACACACACATACATACATATACACACAGACACAGAGAAATCCTCCTTTTTCAGAAAGCTACTGAAGGATATCCTCCTATAAAACAATAAGCAAACCAATACAGGAGCTCAAATTCAGGACAGTGGACAATAGATTTTCCAGATTATATAATGTGAAGGTAACCCTAAGGAGAACATCAGTAAACCATTATTGTATACCAGATATGGAGGACAACCAGCCCAAATTGTAGAAGGGCTCAAGACTCTAGGAAAGATTTTTTTTAACTTGAAAATAATAGAATGCTTGTTTATGGTCTATACATTCTGAAAAGAGATGCATACAATGAGATGAGAGACTAGGGATTAATTAGTAAAAAGATCAATTTAAATAAATAAATAAAGCATACAAGACTGTAAGACAATTCAATTATTAACTCCAGAGAAAATAAAAGATTGTGCAGGAGAAAAGAAATATTCTTGGTATGCTACATGGCTTACTTGTGAATATATGTACCTATTTATAACAACATAAATACTAAATTGTCAGCTTAAAAAATCATGATAGAACTCTGGTGAAGGATAGAGAAAGGCAAAAAAGAAAGATGCACATCAAGGTAGAGGCATAGAAATGAAGGAAATACCGATTTTCTTTTTTCTTAATGGAATGCCCACAAATATCACCTAAAACTAGAAAATCAAGAATTAGCAAGTTAAATGTGGTTATTTAAAGCCATAAGCATAAACACCAAATGAATCCACTAGAAGAGTAAGGGAGAGGTGAAGAAAGTTGGTGCTGACGAATGCTTTACTTTATCATATAAAAGCTTAGCAGAAATACCTGACTCTCACTCTAAATTATGTGCACGTATAAATTTTACAGAAAAAGAAGGAAAAAAATGAACAGAATGAGAAGAATGAATGACAGAGCAAAACAAAAAAAAGTGAAAGAGAAAGGAAGGAGGAAAGATAGAAAAAAGCTAGAAACTTTAGATATGTAGACAATTGCATGTTAGGCTTAAATTATGACAGACATGATCTGAATTCCTAACCATTTCTGTTTTCTACACTGAATTCATGATAGATTATGACATTACTGTCTTCTGTTCAACTCAAAACAGTATTTTATGGGGAAGATCGGCATTTTTAAAAATAATTCTGTTCAATGAAAGATTTTCTGGTTCTTCGTGGGAATTGCAAAAGACCTCTGTAAGAATATTTTATGTATTTTTTAGCTCCTTTTAGGGAATGATAACATAACAATTTAAAATAAAGACATCCCCAAAGGGCAAAAAACATAGATGACAATCTCGCAGTGATAAAATTGCTCACTCTTTTCATGACTGGGGAAAACAACAACTTTGTCTCTATGGATTAAACAAAGGATTCAAACTCTTAGGAGCTGGAATCCACACAAGCATTGATGTACATTACTATCTGCTCACCAGGCAGTGCTAGGCAAGCGATAAGAATCTGGTTGCCTTGTGAGGTTGTAAATTTGTGTGCGTTTTTTTCTAATTCACAAAAATTAAATTGTTTAATATTGTGTCATTTACATAGGAGAACTTAACAGTGATGAGCATACTATATGAATACGAAACACAGGACCTAAATGATTCGCTATCTCTCCTTTTTATAAAGTTTTGATCTCTGTCAGTGTGGATAAAAATGATTTTATTAATATTTAAAACAAAAGAAAGAAACTGCCATCCTCAACATTGTGGTTGCTGGGTGACCTGACAGCGCTAGCATCCTGCAAACTCTCTCTCCAAGGAAGACCCCAGCAGGAGGCAAGAGGGTAGACAGAAGGGGCACTGCCCGATAGGGAGGGGCACTTTTATGCCCATGCCGCCTCTAAGGGCCTCACACGGTCAGTGGGCCTCAGCTCCCCATCTATAAAATGAAGGAAGGGGAAAGATGGCAGCCGAAAGCAAAGCTTCAGGATTCAGTTACAGCTGCTGGAGGCGTCTTGAAGCGCATGGGTGTCTCACTCTGAGCACTGAGACCCACTGGTCTGCAGAGCCTTAACTCTCAGGACTTCGCTAGGAAGTGGTGACACGGATACATGAAGCAATGAAAAACACAGTCTAGAGGATTTTTAGGGGAGTGAAACTATGCTGTATGAAACTACAGTGGTAGATACCACAGTATGCACTTGCCAAAGCCCACAGAATGAGCAACACAGTGAACCCTAATGTAAACTATGGACTATAGTTACCAACAACATATCAATATTGGCTTATTAATTTTAATGGATGTGTCACACTAATGCAAGATGTAAGTAATAGGAGACACGTTGCCCGGGTGTAGGGAGTGGGGGTCAGGTGGGCATGTGGAACTCAATGTACTAACTGCTCAATTATTTTGTAAACCTAAAACTGTAGCAAAAAAATCGTTCATCAATTCTCTCCAGGATTCCTACCCACCCCCGATCTTGTTAACGTACTTAGTAGACTTGCTAAAAGGTAAAGTCAGACTGTGGATAAGTGAAGGTTCCTGTGGCCAGGATTCTCACCTGGCCCTGGTTGGCTAGCCCACTACACACATGTGGGCAATACATGGTTACTGGCTCTATATAAAGAGCTCTGCCCTGTGTTCTGGGCTACACAGTGGCACAGCTGCAGGAGAGCAGAGGCTGGAGAGGTGGCAGTGCCAAGGACAGAGACTGAGACGGCTGTGGGGGTAGAGAGGCCCAGAGGCAGAGGCAGAGACCAGCTTGCTGCAGGCAGACTCGCTCTGAGTGGACAGGATTCTAGTGATTGACCTGCCACCATGGGACTCAAGTTGGGCATAAACCCTTTCACACCAAGAACATTCCACTGTCATTTCTTTGGCCTCTGAATCCATAGGGAACTTGCCGGAGGCTGAAACTCACTGGCAAGACATGGACATGTTATAAGCTGGCTACCTACCACAAACATGTTTTCTTTGAACTGTAGTTTAAAAAAAAAAGTTGCCAACAGTTTAAACCAGGATATATCATTTAAAGGAGCAAGAACTTTTTGGCTTCTAGTTTAAAAAAAAAAAAATCAGAAACCCTGGCGGCATCGCATTCCCCCATGGCAACAGAAAGCTGAAGCTGGGAGGCCCTTACCTCTCAAAGAACAGTTGGGAACTGCATCCTTCAGTTTAACACAGGCCCTCACCACTCCCTCTTGTCTTCCGCAAGTGCCCTTTGAGTCCCGTTTTATCTGCTTGGCAGCTACAGGCTATGCATTTCATTGGCTGGGACACACAGCACACCTGGGTTCCTTTTAGAACTGCAAATGCCTGGGTCTCCAGAATCAGAGGGCAGGTTCTCAAACATGAGCATATATCAGAATCCCCTGGAGGACTTGTTACAGCTCAGATAACAGGGTCTAATCACCCCACCTCCCCCCTACCCTGCCCTCCTCCTTCCCCCATCCAACCCCAGCTCCTGATTCCCTAGGTCTGGGATGAGGCCTGTGAATCTCTAGTTCTAACAAGCTACCAGGTGCTGCTACTATTGGCCTGAGGACCCCCTGGAGAATCTCTGGTTTCCATCTCTGAGCATCTTATAACAAATGCCCATCTCAACTTTGCTTTCTGCAAAAAGAAGGAAAACAAAAGAAGAAAGAAAGAAAAAATCTGGCATCGCCTTGATAATGTAATTTTCTTGATCTTACTTGATATGATTGGGTGATTTTTTTTTCTTTTTTTTTGGAGGGATTTTCCATTTTCCTAGTGGGTGGTTTTAGTTCTTTGGAAATTTCTCCCATATGGGTGAGCACTTTGTTTAGTTAGCTATTTAAAAACAATGTGGCTTTTTCTCTGTGGAAACTGGGTCATTTAAATTAATTCTTGGATTTATAATACATGTAATTAGTTCCAAACAATATACAACTCTATGCTCTGTTTGGGAATATCTTGATTACACAAATGTGAAAATAATTGAACAGAATGATGGTGAGAAAAACAGCATTTAAAAAAATCCCCATTTCTGATATTTTCTGATATTTTTTGCCATTAGGCTATGAATTGTGTAACAATGAACCAAAAGTGCTTGCTGTATTTTTAACGGTTCACCCATAGCTTGGAGGAAAGTCTGAACTATTTGTTGTTCACTGTTGTTATATTCCGTTCCAAGGTTCATAATTTGAAAATCGACTTTGGGGACTTTTTGCTCGGTCTATTAAAATGATTCATGTTGCATTCAACATAAATTGTGCATTCACAGAGGAGGGTGAGAGCCCGTATTCACAGCATAATAACTAAAGTGAATTTTGTACGAGCTGCAGTTTGTGGCAGCCATGTGGTATCATTTGTCTTAATTTTTCTTTGGCATTACATTAGGCGAGTGCATTTACATTTCCAGGTATGGCTAACCACTTTAAAAACTTTGTTTTTACAGCACGAGTAAAGGGGGAATCAAATCTGCATGTTTATGTGATGTAACATCAAATAATGCCGTTTTACTGTCTGGA
Source organism: Manis pentadactyla (assembly GCF_030020395.1). Classification (NCBI taxonomy): domain Eukaryota; kingdom Metazoa; phylum Chordata; class Mammalia; order Pholidota; family Manidae; genus Manis; species Manis pentadactyla. Next base: position 63,980,321 of record NC_080033.1, on the reverse strand, counting down.
GTATGTGGGGATTTACATTCCATTTACCTGACTTCACAAAGGGAACTCAGGCTGATATGCAAAGTACATGAAATATTTACTATCAATGGATCATGGGAGGCTTCTAAAAGAAAACGAAGAGGGGCAGGAGATAATACTTACCCTTCTGCTATTGCTGTGTTTTTCTCTTAACAGTACAGTAATTTCTTAAGTGGATTAGCCATTTAAAACTCAAATGCATCTCAAATAAAACCAAACTACAAATAACTTAAGACAAAACTTTAGGTCATGTTTACGGAGCAAATATGTGGAACTTTAATGCATGTTTATGTATCTGATATCTATACACAGATACATACATACACACATAGGCAAACATATATGCCTCCTGCTCATGAAATATTTATTCTGGAGAAATGAAATGGAGTGCTCCCACATTTCCATTAATGTCATTTTAAAGATGCATATATGTTTGCATATATATTCATATATATTTTATTGGAAGAATTCTATAAATATGATATATTGAATTCATTATTTCAGTTTGACAGAAAAAGTAGGAAGAATACATCTTAAAATCTTTCAAAGGATTGTTTCAACAAACTGAGTGTCAGAACAGATTATGCTCCTTGAATTCCATGATTATAATGCTTAATGGCAGGTATTTTTTATTTAAAAATGAATATGGAATTTTGAAAATGTTAACACCTACCATACAAATCATGGCATATCTTCCATGCTGCTCAGACTATGCAAGTGAGGAATCTTAGTTGAGAAGATATTTTGTTCTACTTGCACAAAGGTTACAAGCAAAACAACACGGTTGCTAAAGATACACTTAGAGCATAAGCAATGGAGACAGACCTGAATTCACGTCCAGACTTCACTCTTAACTAGCTGTGTGACCTTGGGAAAACTAAATTCTGAGCCTCAGTCTCTTCATCTGTAAAATGGGGATAAAAGTATTGCCTAGGTAACCCATTAGAATAATGTACATCAAGTTCTGAATGCACAGAGCAACAGGGGCATTCAACAAAGGTCAGTGAGCCTCATCAATCACCAGGATCACCATTATTATCAAAACCATAATGACGAGGATAATTTGGGCAACTGTGGAATCATCACATCCAATCATAGTGACAGAGGAAAAGCAACAGCTCATTAGTCACCAAAAAAATTAGTATATCAGCCCATTTAATTGAACTATGTAAATACTCTGCCCAGATGACTGGATGTGCCTTTGCTTGAGTGGACAGCGTGGACACAAAGCCTTGGTGAACTCTCAGCTTTCCTCTAATACCCATCTTGCAGCTTATTAGTTCAGTGATTCATTCAGCCTGTGTGTGCCCGGCAGGCTACTCTGCTTGAGGCACGTGGGAGGCCCTGGGCCAGCAGAGGGGACCCTGCGCTCAGCTCTAAGGAGCTCATGGTCTCTTGGGTTGTTTCTCCAACCTTAACTTCCAGACAGTCATCTGTGGAGAAATGCCCAGAGATTCTGAACAGTAGGTCAACCTGCAACCTGGGACTCTATCTCCTTAATGAAGTGCCCAGGCTCTCTAGGAAAAGAGGTGAGGGTGGGGAAAGCCCAAAGCCAGGATGGAGGTGGGCGCAGAGCAGGGCAGGGACCCAGGACACCCAAACTAAAGTTGGCTTGGGGGGCTCTAGGAAGGCTTCCCAGGGGAGACGGATTTGTGCTAAGCCTGGAAGTTCACAGATAAGTGAATGCCTGAGTCCCTTACACTACTGAATGACATTCCAAATATTTCATTTTCCTCCAATCTAACATCTTAAGAGCAGAGCTTTGGACTTAGAAAAGCAGCTCCTAATTCCAGCTCCACCCTCTCACTGTTGGCAAATTATGGAACCTCTCCAACTCTTAGTTTCTGTGTCTGTAAAGAGGGGATAATTATAGGAGACATCTCAAAGGTTGCTGGAAGGATCAAATAAAGCAATATATGCAAAAGTATCCAACACAATGCTAGCACACTGTAGGCACTTTCTAAAACACGGTTAGTAAGGAGAAACCAAAGCCCATGACCTGAGGGGCATTTAAGGATGCCTAAGTCAGAACCATCAAACCTCCACCCATTTCCATAGGCCTGTGGCACATAGTCATTTTATGCCCATTGTGCATGAATCTGGTGAAATCAGAAGACAGGCGCTATCACCCATGCCACACAAGGCGGGCTCAGGGCTCTATCTGTCTGCATGTGTCCGGCCCACTCTTATCTTTCTTTGTACATGGAAGAAAAAGCAAAGCAGAATGGCAATAACTGGCTATATCATGAAGACAGTCTCCAAGGAATCTCACCTACGTATAAACTAGAAAATAAGACACTGTCATGAGACTTAGTATATTAGTATGTAACTGCTCTATTATCTGGGGGTCTGTTTTATTTGGAGGGAAGGAGGTTAGAAGTTTGTAAAAAGTACACAAATAAATAAATATGCTGATATTACCTTCACTCTTAACTATTATTTGGGGGACTGATAAAGACTTCTTTGGTTAAACACTTGAGTTAACAACAAAGGCAAGAAACTTAAGTATAAATAAGAAACACTCCTACCAATGATTTCTGCAACTAAAAGATATGTTAGTTGCAGTAAAATGCCCTTCCGAATTGTGGACACAAATCTAAATCAAATCTATTCAGGGACTGTAGGTGTTAAAATAATACAGAGTCTGAAAAAAAATCTATATTTTAATCTTTTTGGGGCAGAAACAAATTATCTTATTTACTACATGAATGGTTTCCTCAATTTAACGCCAATCTTTAGCGTCAACTTCCACCTGTCTGAATGAACAGGCTGCACAAGAAAAGACTAGATTATTTGTATTATAAGGGAGTATTTAAAAAATAAAGTGGAGAGATTGCTTTACCTATATTGGAAAGAAAAATAACATGCATACCATCCCAGCATACAAAAACCTAATTTTATTTCTTTCTGTTTTCAGGAGGAAGTTTGAGAAGACATGAAAGAGTAAATTAAGTTCCTCTTTGAGGGTGAGTGAAAGCAAGAAGAAACTTTAAATTTTACTGATACATACAGGAAAACACACTTGCATGCGGTGTTATCTAAAGGCTGCTCCATCTGTTGTCACACTTGGTCACTGGAAGGGGAACAGGTGTTCATCATTAGTGAAACTTTCTTTCAAAGCACAATAATTCGCGATAGTTTATGAAGTGCTTTGGCATGTATGGAATCAGTTATTGATCTGGGGTTTTTTTTGATTTGTGGCAAAATATACTTACAAAGTTTACCATTTTAACCATTTTAATTGCACAGTTCAGTAGCATTAAGTACATTCACATAGTTGATTTGTGATTAAATTGGAACAGCACTATACAAACGAGTATTTGTTATTAAGCGACAGCCTCAAGTGTTAAGGAATGTTTTTAAATGCCATTTGGGTGTTAAGGATGAAAATCTATTGTAAGAAACTGTCATTAGGGGAAAAAGAAAGATGCTTCACCTCTGGGGTCCTGGCTATGTGGGCAAGAAGCAGAGGCACCCCTCTGACTGTCTCCTCTTCCCGAGAATGCATTCAGGAGCCCACTTGGGCTGTACACAGGCTGCACCCACGCACATGGCCAAAGGCCGCAGGATTCACCCAAGGACCCTGCTGTGTGGCCTCCTCAGTCACACGCTTCCGTGAGAACTACAAAGATAGGTCACACTCGCTACAAAAACCCCAAGAACTATTTCTGCCGCTAGAGCAGCCTTTTGGTGACCGAGTCAGCAAATGCTGAAACGTCAACCCTCAAGGTGGGAGGTCACATTTCCTTCCCTTCCTTTTATAATTTCCCATTTCCTTCAGAGAGCCATTCTCCAGACGCCCGAAGAGGAGCACAGGCAGCACAGGAGGACCCAGAGGAGGACACTCCAGTGTCTGGAGGGAACCAGAACCACACGCTCAGTCCACGATGCCCCGAGGTGGCAATTTCGCTTTAACTACTTCTTTTGATAATTAAAAATATGTATGTCAGCGAAGGTCAACTGCCTAGAGGCTGGAACAAGGAACCCGTGGCATGGAAGCATGGAAGGGGTCTTGCTCACCTTTAAGAGTGTTGTTCAACAGAAGGTGCAGCCTGGCTGTCAGAACTCCAATCCCCCTGCACCATCAACAGTGCACCCTTGCTCTGCCCACTAACTCTCACCGTGGTAGCCCTGAGCTCACTAAACCTCCTCGTTTGATCTTACTGCTGTATCTTGTTCTCTTCTGAGCCTCCACATTGAGCTCAGCAGGCCCTCCAGGAAGCATCTGATGTCCAAGGGAAGGACTTTCCAACATTCTTACAGGATTATTACTTCCATCTTCATCACCACCATCTACTCATTCACCACCAATTTGTAGGGAAGAGAAAATGAAACAGCTTGCCAAGGCCACACGGATAAAGATTTCTTAATCCAACACCCATGTGTTGAAGGAGTCTGAATTTCTTTTTAAAGAAGCCTAAAATATTTCATCAACCGTGTGCTAGGCAACAACCCCTGTGGAGCCTGCACCCGTGCTTAGACATCAAGCACATGAATACTTTGCAGCAAAATAAATCAATAGCCATGTAAAATGGATAACTGGGACAAATGAAGATTATCAACAGGGCCATGAGAGTTTCACTCAAGTTTTGCTACCACTTGAGTTTGCCACCAACCGAAGGGACATTTTTTTGTTTTTAAAGGTTCGGGATTTGGGGATTGCAGATTGGGGAGAGAGGACCTAAAGCAATCAGGACGCATTCGGACTGGCTGACTCCTCATCTCTTGCTCTGTTAAAGTTGGCTCTGGGTGCTGCTAAGAGCTTTGCTGAGGCCCGACAACCTTTGCAAAGATTGACCTCAGGTTAAATAGCGGTGGCACGGCCAGGCATCTGAAGGAGAGGACTTCAGCTATTTGCTTGTAGGAAAAAAGCATCCCCACTGGACAGACCAGAGACCACTCTTTAAGTCGAAACACAGAAGTCTGTGGAAGCTCCAGGTCATGCCAAAGAGCAGTTTCCCCGCGGGAGTCGGAGCGGAAGGAGCAGTGATACTCCCACGGATGGGAAGAGATGGGTCATGATTTATATTTGCTCAGGGCTCCACATCCTGCCAGTGGGACTGAGCTTCATGCTCACTCAAGTCTCACACCTGCCCTGTGCATGGGGTTCCCTCTGCAGACACCCCGGTTGCTGGGGATTGGGAGGCCCACTGAAGATGCCCCAGACCCATCGCTGGGCAGGTGCAGAACGAGATGGGGAGTCAGCCGGCCTTGAGAACCTGCACACTTTGCACCTCCACCCGGACTTTTAGGGACACCAGCGCAAACAAATCCAGCCGGCCTGTCAGATGATGATAGAGTGATTTCGTTCCCAGTGTGACATATTCATTTATCATCTTTCATAAGACAGACCTGGACTATAATTTAGTCTTGTCGCTGCTGCTGAAATGAACTTCGGCTTTGGGCGGGCTTTCAGATTCTCAAACGTGGGATCGCTTAGGGGCTCGGATGTCCACAGGTCAGGACTGGAGTCCAGAGTGGAGGCTCCTGGAAAACAGCACCTAGAAAGGCGCTGTGGAGCCTGGGACGCCAAGGATGACTATGAATTGATGACGTTGATGATAATGAGCCCCCGGGGCCATAAGAAAAAGCAGCAAGAGACATTTACTGGGAAAGCAGGATTTTTAGATGGATTTGTCATCTCCATAGTAGGAAAGCTACCCCCAATATTCAAGTAGAATACAACCTAAAAAGCTTCAGAAACTGTCTTTACTGGAGACAGTTTTAAAATAACAGAAATATGCTTTGGCAATGGGAGTTATATCTACATTTTAAATAAATTGTGCCTTTAAAAGTGTCTAAATGAGATAATGGAATCCATGTCAGTAGCCAGCAAAAACAGAGAAATCTGTTGATTCTGATGATACAACAAAAATATAAATCATGAATTAAACATGGATTGTGTGCCAGAAACTGTGCTTTATGTTCTTTTAAGGTAATACAACAACACTTCCAGGTTACAAGGAAAACGAAACAAATGAGGTCAGAGCAGTTAAGTAACTGTCCAAAGACACACAGTAAGTAAGGGTGGAACTGGGAGTTTAATATTTATTTTCCTTCACTAAGACAACCTTCCTTTATGTGCTAAGAACATTCCACTGCCTATGTGTGCCAGCAGATGATTACAACATGGCATTTTCACAGAAAGATGTGATGGGGTGGCAAGGTACAAAAAGAAGGCTGGATGTGCCAAATCGGCATTCTGCATACAACCTTGCAAGCTGAGCATACGTGCACTTAAAACGGAACATGAAATGACACCATCCGCTTCATTTGCTCATTTGCTATGACCCCAAATGCAGGTTCCCCATCAGGATGGACCTGTGTGGTCTTGGCTGCCGTGCTTCTTGGCATTAAGGAAAGAAGGATGCAGTGTTCCACTGTGGTATATGAGCAGGGCCTCGGCCTTCCAGAGGGGAGCCAGAAGCTTAGAGGCAGGCAAGGACTGGAGTTCCACCTGCCCCCTTCTTCGCTGGACATCCCTGGGCATCTCTCTGCGCCTTCATGTCTTCATTTGTAAAAGCAGTGCCACCATCTCAGGGGGGCTCAGAGGATGAAATGACATTGGATGTGCCCAGCGGCAGGGCACAGGGCCCACCACAGGCATTCCACGAGGGCATTTAGTTTTATTTATTTTTTTTTTTTTTCGGATCCTCCTCACTGTCTAAGTTGCTGATGAGTGTTTGAGTTAAGGTACAAAATCAAACCAACTTCTAACTCCGAAGCCTTCTTCTCTTCCGGGGCAGCAGGCTTGCTTCCCTGCCTGAAAGGCTAATATATCAGCAGTCATTCAGGTTACAGTCCCATGAAAAACACGGGGTGACAAAAGCCCCTTGCAGCAATCTCCAAGAAGGAGAAATAAATTAATCAAGCTGCCAAACGGAGAAGGCCGGGTTGACCTCCTTCTGATCTCATTACTTCTCTATTACCCTTTTGAAAAACATCCTCTTACGGAGATCACTAATTGAAGATTATGTGGAGGGAAATCGCACCTCTCCATCACGGCGGTAACTTTGTCTCATTTGTCATTCTAATAATTCACTTCTTTTCTTTTCTGAAGAGACAGAGACACTAATGGACTATCATCAGTTAAAAAGGCAATTTTTCCATTTAATTGCACTCATTAAATACTGCAATAGAACAATTGGAAAAGCAATATTCTCAATATTTAATCATAGTAAGGGAATAATGAAACATTGCTTCAAAATAAATCCTGGAATATTTATAAAGTCGTAAAAGAGCTGTTTTAACAACACCTGTGATCAGAGGCAACATATTTAAAATTAGAGATGTGATTTTTCATTTCTCCTGATTACAGCTGGTAAACATTTGCATTGTGAAGGAGAGGATTCAAATGAGTCAGTTACCCTGAACACCCAAGAGTTAGCTCTGGCTGCCAGGGCCGCCGTGGTTGACTAGCAAAGACCTCGTAAGGTGTCACAGAGGCTTAAAGGGCCTCACACAAGCCAACCTTCCAGGCAAATGTGGCCAAGAAATCTGAGAAATGGGCTCCCGGGCCCATGGGTAGGTCTTACCCTAAGTGGGTTTTCTGCAAGCAAAAACTAATCACCACTTCATATTTTTAGCAGCTTTATTGAGACAAAATTCACATCCCATATAATTCACCCATTTAAAGTATATGTGTCAATGGTTTTTAGTACATTCACAGTTGTGCATCCACTGCACAGTCCATTTTAAAACATTTTCATCATCTTTAGCGATTATTTTCCTGTTCCCCAATCCTCACCCCCACCCGACTCCAAGCATTAACGTACTCTCTGTCTATACATTTCCCTGTCCTGGACATTTCATATAAATCGTTTCAGACAATGTGTGGTCTTCTGCAACAAGCTGCTTTCATTCAGTGTAATGTTTTCAAGGTTCACCCATGCTACAGTACATATCAGTACTTCGTTCCTTTCTAATGACTGTGCAACATTCCAACATATGGCTATACCATCTTATTTATCCATTCGTCCATCGATGGATTTTAGGGTTGTTTCTCCCCTCTTGACTGTTACAAATAATCCAGCTATAAATGTTTATGGGCAAGTTTAGTGTATGTTTTCATTTCTCTTGGATATAATCTAGGAGTATAACTGCTGGGCCATATGGTGACTCTACAACTCATCATTTGAGGAACTGCCAGCCTGTCTTCAAAGTGGCTGCAGCACTTCACACTCCCAACAACAGCGTATGAGGGTTCCTCACTTTCTTCACATCCTCACCAGCATTTGTTACTCTCTTATTTTTCATTGCTACATTTCAGCAGAGGTGAGCAGTATCTAGGACCCGGAAAGCATAGAAGAACCGCAGCTCACTTTGCAAAGAGAAAAACCCAGTTCCCTGAATTGTGGGAGGCTGCATGGCCTGGGCAGGAAGGGCTTGGATCTTGGAATCAGGCAGACAGAGGTTCAATCCTAGCCTTGTCACTTCCAAGCTTATTATAGCCTTGGGTGAGTCCCCTAAACCAGCTGGCCTTTGGTTTCTCTTGTCTGTAATATAGAGGAAAATCCTTAGAGGGTGAAGGTCAATGTTGAAGGGGGAAGATGCATCACAACAATCACAACATGCCTGGCAATGTGCCCAATTTCCAGCTGCTTTTCCATAAAGAGGTATTCATGATTATTAAAATTCTTGGTTGCAGCCTCAACACCCATTTCTATCATCCAAGCCAGCCAGCCACAACTCATGGCTCAACACTTACATATTCAGACCACACTGCCTTAGAACTCGAGGCAGGCCTCCGGGCCTCAGGCATGCACACACCGGGTACCCACCCAGCCACGGTTCCAACAACCTCAATAATCAGGAAGTCTGAGGAGCAGAAGGAAAGGAAAATATACACTGAAATGATTAGGAAAGTGCAAGCTTATTCACCAGAGAACGTTTGGAAAAGAACATATTTTCCTAATTCCAAACAGGAAAAGGAGACAGAAAATCCACCCTCCCTCGTTCTTTCATTGCTGTGCATGAGAAGGGAAGTCTGCAGGCTCATGACCAAGCGGTCGGCATGACCCGCTTTAAAGGCAGTCAGCCCTTTCTTAGCCAGCCCCTCTTCTTTTCACCTCCCAGTGTGTTCAAACTCAGTGACTATTAGTTTAAACCAAGCTCAAAAAAGAAGGCAGAAGAAGCTGAAGCTGTTGGGTCACCTGATAATATTGTATATGGGTAACTGACTCTCATGTGTGTACTGTCTCCCTGCATTAACAGAAGATTCTGGAAGTCATGGGAAGCTGTGGACGAGGACCATCTGTTTTTTACTATGGTATAAAGGTCATCTAGCACAATGGGCAGCACACTGTAGGTGCTCAGTAAATATGTGATGAATGAGTGAATGATGAGTGGATGCACAAGTCTGTACCATGAGTGACACCATGGACTGTTTGGACACCCTCCTCACGACCACTCTAATTTCCATCAGTGCACAGAAAACAACTTAAAATAAACAAAACAAATCCAAGGAAAAACAGATCATTCCCTAAGCTTCATGACAAATCCTACAATCTCTTCTCTCCATCAAATGGCCATCCCCAAGGCTCTCCGGAGCTGATTTTCTGAAGCAGCCCCTTAATTATCTCCCAGGCTATCAATGTATTTCTTCCCATGTATTTCTTTATAGCAGACTTCAGCAAGCCACAGCTCTCTGCTCAAATCCAACCCGTTGCCAATTTTTGTATGGTCTGTGAGCTAAGAATGGCTTTCCTATTTTTCAATAGTTGGAAAACAAAATCAAAAGAAGAATATTATTTAATGACAGGAAACATTTTATGAAATTCAAATTTCAGTGCCACAAATAAAGTTTTTCATTTACATACTGTGGCTGTTTTTGTGTTTGAAAGGCAGAGCCCAGTAGCTGCAGCAGAAACTGCCCTGCAAAGCCTCAACTATTTACTATCTGTCCCATCACAGGAAAAGTTTGCTGACACCTGTAACTTTATTTGCATTTACAAAAGCCCAGTCATCGTTAGAGGCCACCTCATCCAGTGACCTAGAGTTAATTCGGAAGATTCACTCACATCTTCCTGGATTTGGATCCTGCCTCGAACATTCATCCTCTGATGCTATCAGCAGCTTATTTAATTCCCATTTTCCCCATTAAAAATGGGGCTCATCATATCTGTGTCACTGAGTTTGTTGAGAAGTTCAAAAAGAGATAAATGTGAAAATATTTGGCATGATCTTGGCCATAGCAAACACTCAATAGGTGATGGTCACCATTATACATACAGTTTAAAGAAGAAGCATTAGAAATGTATAGCAATGCACTACATTACGAAGAGAGTTAAAGTCCAAATGCCCTGCCACCACCCTCCCATCCTGATGCTGGCTGATACACAGAAAGTTTGGAGACAGTAAAAACAACAGCAAAACAAACTGTGTAATCAGCATGTAACCAAACCCAGATGGATTTGGCTCATTTGCTGTTTTGTGTTTTATGCCCTTGTTCCCCCATAAACCCCATCCCACTAGCAGGGCAAGTGAAAAGTAAAGACACAATCACCCCATTTACGTACATGACAAAATTGAAACCATTTGGCTTTTTGGAAAATTTGGAGCTAAATGGTTAGGGAAGACATTTGGGTTTGTCCACTCAAGCTGCTGTTCTGATACACTAATTTGAATTTGTGTCCTAGCCACAACCCGCCTTTGTGGGTCTGTCACTTCCAATATGTTTAACAGACACTCCAAAGTGAAATCCATTTGTGTCCACTTGGTATGAAGAACTCACGTCACTAAACGTCACCAAATCATATGCCTTCCCAGCCGCTGCCCACCCACACCGCCAAGTGTTCCGGACTAAGCTGCAGAGCTAGAAACCCAATCAGACCGCAGACCTTGGCTGGGAGTCTGCTCCACATGCGTGCTGAAGCTAAGACTCTGAGCATGCATCAGACCAACTCCCAGTCTTAACTGTTCTACCATGAGACTTCCTATAATGTACTTTTCCATGCATTCTGGTGTACCACTCAAGGAAATGACAGAGTAATAAGATAACACATAAATTCAAGCCCCACACGTCTTTATCCACTGTTAGGTATCCTTTTAAGGACTGATTATTCAGTCCTATAGATCCACGAACATCAGACAAGGATGTTTGTGGCAGACTATGAACAGGTTTCAAGTCTCAATAAGCCTCCCAGTTACGTTAGGCTACTCCAGCCTTAATTTAATTAAAAAAACAAACAAACATGTAACTGTAGGATTTTGCTCAGGCTTAAACAATAGAAATGGGGTGAAGGAGAGTGGAGGGGTAGTCGTGCTCCATGACACCTGCGCTAGAGAGATGCAGTTTCAATCAAGGCTTATGAATTCCTATTTACATGAGAAATTTCAGGTACCCAATTTTTCTCTAAAAAACACTGAAATGTTTAGGCAAGTTTTGGCAGTAGCAATAGGCAGGTCTTAGCAGTGCTGAAGATCAATCAGCATTCCAATATTCCATTTGTAAAGCTATTGGTTAAGGTGTGAATACATTATAAACAGACGAAAGCTACAATCAACTCAGACTCTAATGGTAAATGAGACAATTAACCTAAAATCTTTGCAGTCTGGCACTCACAGCAAGACAAACAGCTTCAGAAAACAGGAAGCTATTTTCACCTTCTGCAATCGAATCATGGCTTCAGTTAAAGACAAATACCCTGTCTTAGGACATATGGGATGACATCAAAATTTTCTAAGAATGCTATTTCTCTCTTCTATTAGACGAGGTATACCATCTTCTGCAAAACAGCTGGATCATTTGTCAATAACCAAGGGAACCAGATGGTTAGAAACATCCACATACTTGAAAACATCTGGGTATTTTATTCTTCACCCAGATGTTTGGCTTCCCCTCGGTGCAGCCTGCTATCTTTGGCTGAAAAACACTAAAGAGCGTTTGGCCAAGAGGTAAGTTTCCTTCATCAATTCCTTCTCAGGATAATTGTGTTTGGCAAAAGCAGCCTACATTCTTTGGGAAATAATGCTGTTATTGGGACTTATTTCATCAGTATGAATTAAGCAAAGTACTTCTGGAAAAAGCTGGGGAATAAAAAACAAATGCAGAATTGGCCCACTGTGCAATACACATTCAGTCATGTGAGACTATCCCCCTTGACTTCACAGAAGAGTAACTACTCTAGACACCAAATGAGAACCAGAGGTTAGCACAGCAGCTTACACAAAAGGTGACAAAAAAATAACAATTTGTTGAGCAAATGCAGGTAGAGTGTCTTGCAATGCTAATATACTCTTGCACTTAAAGGTCCAGGTGCAGCCTGCATTCTGCATCTTGAGTACTGTCACCTGCCCATTCCTTCAACAAAGATTCCCTTGGGCCCTTACTGTCTGCACAGTCACACACGTGAGGCTGAGAAATCCACATCAAGTAAGAGAGATGCCATCCTTGCCCTCGTGGCATTTCCAGACTAGCTGGGGAGACAGGAATTCAACACATACTCTCACCCAAATAAATATACCATTATCCCTTTTGCCATGCAATGCAGCATAGTCACAAGTTCCAGAGATTAGGACGTGGACATCTTTGGGGACCATAATTCTACCTACCACAAAACTATATATTTACCTTGTATCAATGTCAGTTTTCTGGATTTGATACTTTACTGTAGTTATGTAAGATAAAAGCATTGTAGAAAACTGGGTAAAGAATACTGCACTATTTTTTGTAGCTTCCTATGGATCTACAATTATATCAAAGTTTTTAAAAAATTTTAAATAGCCAGTACTTAGTAGACACATAATACATGTAGGACACAGTTCAAACCTTTACATTATTATCTCATTTAATCCCCATAACAAATCTATAGGCCAGGTACTCTTCCCATTCGACAGACAAGGAAATTGAACTAAAGATAGACTTTATTAATTTAACCAAGACCATTTGAATTGAAATAGGGTATCTCTAAAGCCTGTATATTAACATTTGTTTATGTTTTATGAACTCACGTTTTAATTAAGAGACCAAAATATATGGACCATACATCTCAAAGTAGAAGAGAGCAGACTGGTGAGAATTATTATTGTTAAAAGAAAAAAAAGCCTGGAAGACAATGACCCTAGATGACACTGCAGAGGTCATGTAAGGGGCTAAATGCTGCACTTTCTCAGAAGAATCTCCCAAATAGCTCTTTTAACCTCCTAAAAAACACTGAGTTGTAGACAGGGTAAAGATGGGGAGTAGAAGGATCGATCCACTATGATTTGGGACCCATCGCTCACAAGTCAGTTGCAAGTCAGTTTGATCCAAGAGCAAACAAGGCTGTGCACCGTAATCCTTCACGTCTTTTGTTTGTTGTCATCACGGATGTGTGGCACAGAGTCCATCTTGCTCACTCCGACGCTTTCATGGTACTCAGATCAGGAGAATGGACAGTTGACTGTGACCATGTCCAAAATACAGACAGCCCAGATTCTCTCCCAAGAATCTAAACCTGGAGCTGAGTCATGCAAGGAAGGAGATTAGAACTGAGTCATCTCAAGGGTAGCACCATGAAGAGACTGCGAGCTCCTGGCAGTGGGGACCATGGGGCTCCAGACACAGTGATGGAATCTGCAAACCCAATCCCTCGTGCCCTGGCTTCACATGGTCTTTCTTCAAGGGCGACGGTCTGGGTACATCTGATTCACCAACTCTGAGCTGTCCCCCTGTGGAAAATAAGCCAGAGCATGGTTGCCTTTCTGTGACATGCAACCAAAGTCATTATTAGACACAGTACTTTGTTTTCCTTCTCCCTAAATTATCCAGAGTCTTTTTTTGTTGCCTGAAGCCAAAACCCGTAAGGTATGCAACTCCTCTATCTATAATAGAAAGCTGGGAATTCCCCTGTATTCTATGCATCTCCCTCTCAACCCTCCACCCCATTCCCAGGAAAACCAAAACTTTTTTGGAAATTTTAAACACACGCATAACAAAAAAAGAAAAGGACAAAAAAAAAATCCTCCCAATATCAGGGCTCCTAAAGGTTTCTGTAGCTGCTTCTGGGCTGCAGTGGCCACTTAGTTATTAACCCTCTAGTAAGTAGGGATCAAGTACATGTCATCCTCTAACTCTGAAAGGAATAAAATGCCTTTAACACAAAGGGAAAGTGACTCACATCCCTTTGGTGTTTTCTAAAGGGATATTGTTAGAACCAATTTCTACTCCTGTATCTTTTGTGCTCCAGGGCAGAAGCAGGCAGCGGTCCAAACACTGCGTAACCTTTTCAGCAGCCATAAGGAAAAAGTCCCAAGCACTTTCCATTTAAAAACGAGGCTGAAGAAAGACCATGTGAAGCCAGGGCACGAGGGATTAGCAATGCCGTCCAAAGAAGAAACAGAGAATGTTTATGGGGAGTGAAAATGAATGATAATAGCCTCACTGTCCACTCTCATTTCCTAGTGGTTCACCAAGTCCCTGGATGTCATAAACACCGAAGGGGAAGGAAAATGCTCTAATAAATCAAGCTGAGGACGCTGTGAAGGGAGCCGCTGGGGAGGCACACCTGCGGAGTCGCTGACTCTCAGGACAGTGAGTGTACAAGCGGAGAGCGGAGCCCGGTACTGCAACGTGGGCAGCTGCCAAGCAGAGGAAATGTGGATTCTTCCCACTTCACACACACACACACACACACACACACACACACACACACACACACACACACACACACTAGTTCTGGGAAGGGGGCAGTGCACTCAGCTCTGCCATGATCCCACCTTCCTTCCCAATACTCGCCCACACTGCAACCCAGGAATTCTCAACTCAGTGACACTAACACTGGGGTCAGGTCATTCCTTGTGTGGGGGCTGTCCCGCACGCTGTAGGGTGTTCAGCAACATGCCAGGCCTCTACCTACTTAGATGCCAGCAGCCCCACTCCATCACGGTGTAATCAACAAAAATGTTTTCAGACATTATCAAATTCCCCCTGGGACATAAAATGGCACCAGGGAAGAACAACTGTTTTACCTGAACTGTGTGTATGTACGTTTATACCACCAGCACTCAAGTTTCTGTAGTTGTTTATCCCATCCTTCACTGAGCTCACGTCCATCCATCCTTCCAGATTCAACCTCACAACAACTTTCTTCCAAAAGGCTTCCCTGCCTCCCACAATCCTTCTTCGGAGAAGTCAGAAGCTCCTTTTCTAGGTGCCCCCAATTTCTGGGACCACTAGAGTCCTTCACCTGCCCCAGGTCTCCTCGTGTGCCAGGCTTCACCTCTGCTGTCTAACTTCCTTGCAAGCAGGAAGCAAGTCTATTTCATCTCTGTATCCCCAGTGCTTAGCAGAGTTCCTGGGTCATAGCAGATGTTCAATAAAGGCTTGTGAGAAGTGTGAAGAATGAATGAACAAAGAGATACATGGAAGTTTCAGCAGGAGACTTGTGCTGTCAGAGCACAGGGCTGGTTTTGAGCAGCACAATTCTACAACTTCAAAAGCAGCACGGAAAAGCACTGCGGCAGAGTCTACTACTTGTGACAAAATGCAGCCAAAAGGAGTTATACCATCTGAGCACTTTGCAGGAATGGAATTTCATAGATTATAAAGCTGGATAAAGCACTGGAGAAGGAAATGCAGGAATAAAAAAAGCCCTATCTTCCGTAAGAAAACTGAGGCCACACACTGGAGCAGTGAAAGGGCTAAGCCTTTGGGTTCAAATCCAAAGCCGTCTTTCCTGTACCACCAATCAGGGAAACATAGCCACTCTCGGGATGAGCTGTCCACTATGGTAGCACCGCCAAGGGAAACATTTTAACAGAAGACCATGTGGATCTCTTGCCAAGATGCTAGTAAGTGTGTGACAAGAGAGGCACTCCCATCCACTGCTGGGGGTAGAAAAAATGGGCACAATCCTCTTGGAAAGGGACTTGACAGCACAGATCAAAAGAATTTGTGAGGGTCAAACCTCTGAACTAGCTCTTGAATTTAACCTTACAAACCATCCTGAGATACAAAAAAAAACAAAAGGAACTCTCAGTGCACAGACCCTATTCACTCACTGAGTGCCACTTATATCAGCAAAAACAGAGTGGAAACCTCCTAAATACTCCACAACATGAGATTGGTTAAGTAATTGCAAATCCACCCCATTCAATACTATGTAACTATGTAAAATGGTGTTAGGAGGGAGTAAAATGGGGTGTGTGTAGAGTATTTGGTTAGACTGTTAATGAAAAACATAGGATTTAAATTTTTATGAATTCAGTCACCACGTGAATGAAATGTAGCATATTCACACAACGGAATACTCTTCGGCCCTGAGAATGAATGATCCACAACTCGGTACAACCTAGACTAACCTCCCCAGAGGGCCACCAGGTAACCAAGACGGTGAGAGGAAGTGAACGGAAGAAACTGGGATGACTCACTAAATAAGAACGACAGCATTACCAGTGGAGGTGGCTACGGTAGGTGTTGTCTGGTACAAGTAGCAGTGAGAGAATATTTAAGGAGCCCTACCTGCAGCTAGCACTTTGTTCAAAGTGCTTCCAGTTCTTTATCTGGCAAAGAGGCATTACCGGTGCAGGTGGATTAGGGTTGCTAATCAGCTGATCTTAAGACAAACAGACTGTCCTTCCTGTCTGAGTGAACCCAATGCAATCACAAGACCCTTCAAATGGAAGAAGGAGGGAATAGCAGAGAGAGAACCGAAGAGATGTGGCCATTTGAGAAGGACTCAGCCCAGTGCTGCTGGCTGGTAGGTGAAGGAAGGGGCCACAAACCAAGGCATGTGGACAGTCTCTGTAATTTAGAAAAGGCAAGGAAACGGATTCTCCCCTGCAGCTTCCAGAAGGAACAGAGCCTGCCAACACCTTGACTGTAGCCCGTGAGACCTGTGTTGGACTTCTGACCTCCAGACTATAAGGTAAAAAGTTTGTGTTGTTTTAAGTCACTAAGTTTGAGGTAATTTGTTATGGCAGCCATAGAAAAACTAATGTCCCCAAGCTCCTTCTGAAAAGTAATTTTTATTACATAAGCAATACATGAACACATTCCCTCTTTTAGAAAATTTAAGCATTCTGAACAAAGCTGAAGTCCCTCTGGGCTCTCAGTCCTGGCCCTTACCTGACTCCCCACCCCACCAAGAGAAAACGACTACATTAAGTAGGGTGCAGACTCTCTAGGCCTCCTGGTCTGCAGTTCGGCATGTATTGTGTGGATGTGCATGGGCCACACTGCTTTCTGATGCTTTCAGCATTTCCAGTCCTGACACAGTTAACGTCCCCCTCCCCAGCAAGGAAAACAGCTCAAGGGTCCTGCCACTGCAGAGGGTCACAGTGTCTGCCTGTGCTCCTGGGGCGAAGGAAAGGACAGTTTGAGTACCTTTTGTATACCTTCTGCCTTCCTTCCAGTTATAAATCCTCTATTCCGGAGTTCACAGTAGGAACTGAGTTCCCCAAGCCTGAATCTGTTAAGTATTCATCGCTTAGAAGATAAAGAAAGGAATTTGTTTATACACACTGAGCCTTGTCCTACCAAAAAAAAAAAAAAAACACTAGCCTAAGACATACAGGGAACACGATCTATAGCAAAACAAGCAGTCCAACCATGCTTTGCTACAGAGAGATACTGAATGTCTACAGAGCTGCCAGAAATGGCTCAAACGACACCCTCTTTTTTTTTTTAACCCTCAGGATGTCTGGTCTTTTTCACAAGTCTCTATCTGCTCCCAAGTCTTCTGGGAGACGGTTCGCAAATCTCAAACTAAGTCATATTTTGGAGCCCCTGGGTCTTTGAATCTTCCCTGAAACCACACACAGGCAGCAGGCATTTGCACACACCCAATAGCCACCTCTCTCGAGCACTGGGAGTGTCCCCTCTGCTGCCGTGCCTGTTGCCAAAAACAGTGCCCCCTGCCCTTCGAGCTGGCTCCAGGTCTCCACTAGCAGGTTTGCTTCTCTCCAAAGTTTAAGTGGGTTCTCTCAGGGGCTAAAACATTGGAAAGGGGTAAAAATGGGCTGAGGAGGAAGTTATGCAAAGGTGAGAAAACTTATTTCTCGCAAGCCCTACCCCTGTGCATGGAAGCCAAGTCCCAGCAGCAAAGAGAAGGTATGGAAACCCCCACCCCAGACAGCTGCACGCACGGGACAGCTGTGCAGCGACCGGCACGTGGAGCACATTCTGTCTGTACATACTGGGAGCTTGCGGGGGTTTGGAGGGTGCTGCAGCGCTATGATGACCACTAGTAGCATTATGGACTCGGGTCTCCTTAGCAGCTGTGATGAAAAGTCCTTTTGATACACAGCCAAAGCCATCAATCTGGTGATCTGGCCTTGCTCTCAGACATGAGAACAAATTAGCTCCACAAGGAGTATAATCAGCATGTATTTGTTATGCAGTGAAATATTCATTCATTCGATCAACAAACGTGTGTCCTAGTGTGGATGTGTGTGAGTGTGTGCACATGCCAAATGTGTGCGGTGTTGTGTGATACAGAGCAGAGGAGGACACTTCCCTGGAAGAGCCATGGCTGTGGTGGGTTCTTTGGGCAGCCTGAGGAAATTCATCAGAAGGAAACACAGTCAATGAATGTGCTTATGGAAAACGCTTAACTGCTTTTGCACACGTGATGGCAAAAAAAAAATGTGTGTTTAACATGACGGGTGAGGAAGTAACCATGGGTGATGATGGTGATGATGAGGATGAGGAGGAAGAGAAGAAGAAGGGAAGGCAATGATGATAACCATGGGAATCACAGCTGACAGATACCGAACACTTACTAATGTCAGACATTGTTCTAAGCATTGCACACGTTTGACCTAATTTAATCCTTCCATCAATCCTAACATAGGCCCAATTATTATCCCCATTTTACAGAGGGGAACACTCAGCCTGTCAAGGATTTAGCAACTGGCCATGATCCGAGTAGTGGAGGCAAGATTTGAACCCAGGACATCTACGACTCTAGGACCAGCGTTCCTGATGGCACAGACACTGCCTGGTGCCCGTCTTATCATTCTGTCTTCTCTAATAACATCACTGGGTGCCATATACCCAGAAAAAGCAATCTCCTCTCCACACCCCCTTGCGGCTCTGGGTGGCCACATGACCTAGTTCTGGTCACATGGCCTGCCAGAAGATGCATGGAGTAAGGTGGCATGTAACTCTGGCCTTCACTTTCCCCTTTCCCTTGCCTGGAAAACAGATACAATGCCTTGAGGTGGGGCAGGCATGTGCTGAGAATGGCTCAGTCGGAAATCCGAGGTAGTTGCAGTCTGACAGCATCCTGGACCTGGGCACCCACATTGGACTGCCTTCCAAGTGTCTTGTAATGAGAGAAAAACTGAGGTCTGATGGGAAACGCTAGAGTCTGAATCAAGCCCTGTTGCAGGCACTGTGGGCAGGTGAGCCCCAGACACGGCAGATCCCACCGGAGTGCCCCCCTTCTCATCAGCTGCCACCACCCTGAACAGGGCATGGGAGATGTGTGGTCTTGTGTCTGAAGCCTGTGATCATCATGCTTAACCAGAATGTACATTTTCCTAACTTGGATGGAATTTTTTTTAAGGTGCAACCTGTAACATTATAGGCACTGGTAGGTGTCTGTTCAGTAAAAGGAAAGGGGAAGAAGAGAGAGAAAGCAATCCATCAGTAAGGTTCCTCATGAAAAGGAATGTGGAAGGCCAGGTAAGCGGGACTCCTTCCTGTCTTTAATCCTAGCATTTGTATTTGCAGTAGTTTCTTATTGCCATTATAATAAATAACTACAAACTCAGGGCTTAACACAACACAAATTTATTCTCAAACAGTTGTGGGGATCAAAATTTCAAAGTCAGTCTCACTGAGCTAAAATCGAAGTGGCAGCAGGGCTGGTTTCCTCTGGAAACTGCAGGGGAGAATCTGCTCCTGGCCTCTCCCACGTCCTGCGGGCTGTCGGCGTTCCTTGGCTCAAGGCCACAGCCCCTCTCTTCCCCCTGCTTCCATTCCTACCTGGCCTTCCTCCTCTTCTGCAGGCAATACCCCCTCTGCCTCTCCCTCACAAGAACACTATGGTTGCACTCAGGACCCACCCAGAGAATCCAGGATAATGCCCCATCTCAAGATCCTTAACTCGATCACATCAGCAAAGGCCTTTTTGCCACATCAGGTCACATTGACAGGTTCTGGGGATAAGGACCCAGATATCTTTGGGGGCCCTTATTCAGCCTGGCACAGAACTCCACTCACTCACCCAGTATTTACTGAACACTAGCCAGTGTGTGAGCCATGGAGGGGCAGCAGCGAACCAGTGTTTAGTGTTATGCTGTAAAAAGTACCTTTTCCAACAGACTCTGCTGAAGTTCTTGGTGAGTCAAGCCCTATAAAGCCGTAACATATAAATCCCAAGGGAAAAAAATGTAACGGTACAGGATCAAAAAAGCATTCTTGATGGGTTCTTACCATCCTCTGACAAAGATGTAATAGAGAGCTTTTGCAGGAAATGCTGAAGAAAAAATGAGGAGGCTGGAAATGGTCCATGAAAGAGATAATATCTGAGAGCTTAAAAGGGAGAAGAGGGGACTACCCAAAGACACCCCATGCAAATGAGATCCACTGGGGGTTGTAGAGAGAGGGGGCGGGGTTCAAGCTTTCAAACCTCTGATCTGGAGTAAGAAATGGAACCTCTGGCCACAAATGGAAGCAAGGCCGACACAATAAAATAACATAATAAATAGAGTGGACAGGCTACACAGAAGGCCTGTCTGTGGGAGGAGCACCCAGATGAACTCCAATGTATCTCTGGGGGCTTCTGTGGGTGCCACAAGGCAGAATTCTGAAACAGATATTGTTACAGGGGAACGAAAATGTTCAGTGGGACCCTGATCAGCTGAGCAGCCAGTGCTGACCAACCAATGGAGTCAGTCACATAAAGAAAAAGCTGAATTCACCCGTCCAGAATCTTCTATCATAAAATGTCCAGGGATAAAATGAATATTATTATTCCATAATGCATTCCTCAAAATCCTTCCTACCTCACGTTTTCTTCATGTCATTTGTTCCACTTTTGGATGAAAGAAAAAGAAAGAAATCATTGATTCCTTCATTACAAATATACTTAAGTTACAAAAACATAAATTGCAAAAAGGCAACTCCTCTTGAAGACTTCAGGCAGTGACACACAGATGCTTCTCCACACAGTCTCTGCGGGCGGGTGTCTATTTATAAACACAGCCCAAACCAATTGCAGGGTGTACCAGCAGAAGTGGACTGGCGATGGGAAGCACATCTGTATCAGGGCCTGTTCCCAATCAAAGGAGAGTAATTCTTCTTGGTGGTCTAACCACTTAACTTAAACAAAAAGATGTGAGCCAACTTTCATCAATGAGCCTTTCTTCTAACCGAAAAAAAGAAAATAAAAAATGAGGGTTGGCTACTGGCTATGGAGATGTTGTACCTCAAGGTTAATAATGATGGGTTGTAGGTCACTGGCAATTGCTCATTCCAAACTAACCTGAACCTCGACCCGCGAGGGCTGATTGCTTTATGTGGGCTGCATGGCACCCACGGTCCTTGTCGGACACCCAAGTGGTGGGTGAGTGACATTCTGCCATTATATCATTACCAAAAACAAGAGAAGGGATTTGTTATCCTTAAAATAAAAAGTGCTTCTATGCTCAAGCTCCATGGAAGACCTATGGACTTGTTCAGTTTCATGATGACTGGAACTTGAATGGCCGTAGTGACATGTAATCAATTCAGATCACTGGTCTTTTTCTCCCAGAGTGAACTCGGGAGGAAAAATTCTAAATATCCCTGAAATCATCCGAAGACTAAACAGCTTGTTTGCCATTTTTTCCCAGGTGCTCACTTCACTTCTAAATGGCCCAAGGACTCACCCGGAGGGTATGTCGCTCCTTCCTCCTGGTATTACGAGAGTAGGCTGCAGAGGCAGAAGAATGAGTGAAGCAAAGCCGCTTAAGTTGGGAAGGGGAACGATAGGGAGTGGTGGAGATTATGGAAAATTGGAAACCACATGCCCTTCTGATGCCTTTACTCAGCTCCAGCCAACTGTTGCCTCTACTTCCAATTTTCAAACATAACGGGAAAGCCAATTTTTTATATGGAACTTCTCAATTTGTATATGTATCTCAGCAATTTTTAAAATTCTTTGTGTGGGCAAAACAGAACATCTCTGCCAGTCAGCAATGCCTACTGATGCAGAGGACCGTCTCATTGAGTTTTCTTCTCCAGAAGTCATACCCAAAGCTATGGCCTACCCATGCGCTGGGCCAAGAAAAGGGGAGAGAGTGGGGGCGAAGAGGCAGGAGGAAAGTCTGGGAGTTGAGGGCCACTCCTAAGACTTTCATAAGTGATACATTTGCCTGTCAAATTTCATGACCCTGAGAAGAGATAAACACAGTCAAAAACCTCATCTAATTTTAGAGTAAGTCACTTTGACACAAGAACCAACCTTGTGGGCGAGTCGGCCCCCTCTCTGTGGCCTGCGCTATGCCAAATACCCGCCTAGAGGAAGGAGAAGGGCTCAGCTTTAGGACGCTGCACAGCATTCGTAGGACTGGGAAATATTTGTCACCAGTGCCCTACATTCCCCAGATGAACCACTGGTGACAAGAGGCAAGTCCTGATCTACACTCCTCTGTCTTTCTTGTACTCTAATTAGGGGCAAATAGCCCTGAGGTCTTAGAGGGTTTGATTTCTTACCTTCAGACTTGAATCTTCCTTCCCACAACTCTTCTGTCTTACTGGCTATAGCACTGAGACCTGGGGAGCCGTATTCTGCCTGAGATAAACATATGTACTCCCACCATCCTAATTAACAGATTTTTTTTTCTCTCCCCCCAAGTTTCACCAGAGGAAATCCTTCTCACAGTCAGTCTTTGCTGAGCTGGAAGATGAAACCAGATTCACAAAGTTACAACAACACGTACAACAAATTAAGTTTCCTCAGTAACATTAAAGTACCAAAAAATAAAGCAAAGCCTCACTAGCCAAGAAGGAAATCCGTAGTATCCGTAGTATCCAGACAGGATCCTTCTCTATGACCCCAAAGCCTGCCCACCCACCCCCACCCCCCCACACACAAAAATTAATCTACTTAAAACAGACTAAAAAGACATCATACCAAATGTCACGTGTGGACCTTGACTGACTGCATCCTGCCTGAAAACAGAAAGATTGGAAAGACATTCTGAGGACAACTGGATAAATCTGGGTAAGGACCATGTATTAGTTTATGTCAGTGCATTATTATCAATTTCAAACACATGATAACGTGATCAATGTGATTATACAGAACAATGTCTTTAGTTTTAAGAGATGCCTGCCAAAGTACTTAACGGTAAAATGTGTCAATGTCTGCAACTTACATATATGGAAGGGTGAATGGATGGGTGGTTGGTAGCTGGACAGATGGGTGGGTGGGTGGATGGATGGAGGAGTGAATGGTCAAACAGATGGACAGGCTATCAGAACAGTGCAAACTATTAGCAACTGCTGATTCTAGGTGGTATGCATATGGTAGGTCACTGTGCTGTTATAATTTTGTTCAAATTTTCTGTATGGTCGATAATTTTCATGATGAAAACATTTAAAAACTTGTTAAGAAGTTCGGTATTTTAATGAACTTTTAAAATACTTGTTAAAGCATGTCTTACAAAGAAGTCCTATATGGAAAGTAAGGATAAAGGAAGAGTTACCCCAGCTAATACTGTAGAGAAGGGGGTCTGACTGGCATGATCTCCAGCCTGAGGGCCTGTTCCAGAACATCCCAACAACACTGGACCCATGCCTTCCTCTAACTGGTACAGGAAACCGAGGCTAAGAGAGGCTGGTGACTCCCCCACAATCACAAAGCAAGTGAAGTGGCAGATGGAGGGACCTGATGGTCCCAGAACACCTGCCCTACTGGGCTGAGGGGGTCATGCTTGAGTCACATGGCCAATTTCAGGAGGGTAAAGATCCCCCAGCCATTGACTATCATTCTTCCTTTGTTCTTAGAAGCGATTTTCCTCAAAGCTCCATACTTCAAATAAACATTCTCCTCCCCTATTCACCCAATAAACCGTCCATCGCACTTAGGACAGAGGGCATTCTTCTGAGCACTTGGAAAAATGTATGGATCAGCAGCACGGGGCCCCTGCCCTGAAACACTGATACCCTACAGGTTATAGGCTGGTGAAAAGGACAAGTCCCTAAGAGCCTTCCCAAAAGGGTCAGCTTCTAAAAATGGTTTCCAATCACTCCATCTCAGTGACAGGAGAAAAAATGTTATCTTGATAGTAAAGGATTTAAATTTATTACATGGCTAAAAATGGTTAGTGAATTGAAATTATAAAGTAATGAATCATTTCCTGAAAAAGTTGAGCCGCTAGTAATGCCATTGCACGAAGAACGAGTTAGAGATGTCAGGAGAAAAAGAAAGTTATGAAGCCTGTCCAGGAAATTGTTCCTAAATCTATGCGCTTTCTAGAAGATTAAATCACTTTTTCAAAAGAAAAGAACACTGAACAGACTTCATGATTACTGTTGGAAAAAACGTATGCTATCTCCTAACTTCCTCTCAATACCTTCTGCTTTAAGCACTGTCCTTTAAGTAATGGAACACTCCACATTTCTCTTTTTCCCTCATAAGCAGCTTCTACAGACAAAGCAATACTGTGGCCAGGCCTTTTAGCCTTCACGGTCTTCTGGATTCTGTGAGACTGGTTCCCACCAAATCTCACCACTCAGTGGTTTAGACAACTTGACCCAAATCTTAGAACAAGTTCTTAGATCGCAACATTGATGACCTGCTTGATAAGGAAAGGGATTTCCAGCCACAGCTCAACAGATGTGGAAGAAACTAGGACAACTCTCTGAACAGATTCTGGGTTAGTTTGTACTTTCGGGCCCAGTTATTCATTCTTCTTGGCTGTTTTCACTAACAGATATAGGTGATCAGGGTTCAGCGATCAAGGACATGTATGTACATACAACTCTGAGGGCAAGAAGGTGCCAGGCAGCGAGGGAGGAAGGCTCACTCCTGGGATTACAGAACAAGAAGGCGTCTTTCACTCCCAATCAACTGTGCACATAACAGCAACTCAGCTTCACCCTGGCACTCAGAACCCTCCCGGCAAAAGCCTTTCTTTCTGAAAATCATTCTCCTGGGGACACTGATAACCCACCCCAGACAGAGAAGACTCACTATTTAACCTAATCTCGGAATATTCTCCCACATATCTCCTGGCTGCAATGCAGCTCAGCTTTCCTGGTGTAAACTTTTTTTGAAAGGAGGAGGAAGATGAGGACGGATAGGAAGAGTGGCTCAGAGTAGCGGGAGCAGAAGGTGGCATATATTGGCTGTTTACTATGTCCCAGAGACAGTGTTAAACAATTTCCACATCTTGGTTAATTTTCTCAATCCAGAAGGCAAAGACTGTTATTAATCCCATTTTATAGGTGAGAAAACAGGGACTCATGAAGATTGAACAAACTGCCCAGATCACATAGGCAGTAAAGGGCAGAGCCAGGATTCCAACCTGTCAGTCAAAACCTGGAGACCCTGAAGCCTTACCCACTGTCTTGTGTGGCCGTGCATGCTGTTCCTTTTGCCTGGAATGACCTCTTCTTTTCTCTTGGCTCAATACCCTGCCTCGACGTTAAGGCGCTCTGTGAGCTATGTACAATCATCCTGTATGGAAAGATGGCTCCTGCTCCAGCGCCTCGTGTGGTTTCCTGGTACCTTGTTTAAAGCCTTTAAAGCAAAGATCTTATCCCCCTAGACTGTAAGGACATACCCCAGGACTTCTGTGCCCCCCATGCGTAGGCACCCAGTGTGCTGATTTGAAAACTAATGCCACATACCCAGGGCCCATCTTCAACAGGGGTATTAAGCCATGGCTTATGGAAGGACTGAACTTTTCAGGATTTAAAAAAAAAATATTGCACTTGTGCCATAGACATTTAATTCAGCCCATAATGTATTCAATTTCCTCAGACTCCAGCAGTCTACTTGAAATTGTGAGATGGTCTCTTAGGAGGAAACTAAATGGCATATCTTTTTGGCATCAAATGGAAATCACTTATTAATAGGGGTCTACAAATGACAGACTTAAGGTGCTCCTTCCAAATTCTCCACCTGAAGTCCCGAGGGATCTGTTGGAAGGCTGAGCATTGCCGCAATTACCAGAACTGGAAAAATCCAAGCAATACAGGGGCCGTGGAACAGGGTTCAGAGACTGAGGGCAACTGTTGATCCATGTAAAGATCAAAGCTGTGTAGAAACCGTTCTCGAGTTTACACAGCTGCATGCTCCATGAGAGCCATAAAACAAACACAATCTGGGTCTGGGTGGGAGGGCAAGGTCTTGTGATGGGGAGTGTGTGGGTGTCAGTGACTCTCCAGGACACCGAATGAACCAGGAGCCCCTAGAGCCACCTCACTGCAGGGCTAGGCAAAGGCGCTGGTACTCTTTTCAATCCAGGACATGTTTTTTTTATTGGGCTAAAAAATTTCACCAATTCAGCCTTCTAACACATAGCAAGAAAAAGGGTAGAGAATCATTAGCAAATATGCAGAAAAGTTCTTGAGTTTAATAAACACCACCAAAAAAAAAAAAAGTGAATTGGTCAAATCTTAATAACCTGGGAATGAGAAACTCCCGGCTCCAGCTTATCTTGTTCAGTTGCTGTTGTACAACATCTGAATGAGACCCAGAGCTCTGAAAACTCCTTCAGGTGCATAAATTCCTAAACTAAATAATAACAAAGCCATATGTTACCATATTTTTAGATATGAATTGCTGTATAATGCACAAACACAACAGCAGTTCCCTGCTATCATTTGGATTCATTAAAAATAAAATCATTTCATAAGCCTGAGAAGTTGATTTTTATTTTTTTATTTTTTTTCATTACAAAACTTTCATATTTCCCCTGTGTATGGAAGTATAATTTCTTTATGTGGTTGTTCTCCATGTCTTGAACTTGATATACATGTAATATTAGGAAGTGAAAATAATATATATATATATATATATATGTGAATTCCTCATTTCGTGTATTAGAAAACAATATGTTTTGCTCATTAAAGGCGCCAATATAAATGCTATAAACCATGAAATTACCTTTGAGCCCTTCCTGAAATAACCAGTTCACAAACAAATGATCCATGCACAAAAGGCAAGGGAAGATTACAATAATAAGACTAAGTTACATTTTCATTTCAGGATTTTTCTTTTTAATGTAGAAAAGTATTATTACGGCAAAACCAACATCAGCGGCAGGTACATCCAATATATGTGGGAAACACTGAACGATACAGGTAGATTGAACAATATAAGAACAAAGGAGGGCTTTGCACATTTTCCAAATGGGATGCAGAACACATACAACAAATTATCTCCATAAAGGAATCTTACTCTTGGTTTTCCCACTTCAGAGCACTGCTTTCAAAAGCAATGATGGCAACACCATCTTGCTGAAACAACTCTGCTGTGTTTCATACTCAGAAAGTAGGATTCTGCCCCCCAGATGGCCGGTCAAAGCTGTGGATGGCAGGAACCCTGTGCCATGAGCCGGTCTCCTCAAGCTGAAGCCAGCAGAGCCCTGACATCTCCCAACAAGCATCATCCACATCGTCTGGGAAATCGCTAGAATGCAGATGCTGAGGCCCCACTCCCGATGTTCCGAATCAGAAACTGCAGGAAATGCCCAGTTACGTGTGCCCTCACAAGGCCTCCAGGAGCCTCCATTTGAGAACAGTGCCTGGTGACAACGTCCAGGTCAGTGTCGGAGGCCATGACGCCATCCGCTCTAAGACCCGCAGAGTCTCCAGGGCTCCCCCTGCTGGTAACTCTCCACGGCCTCTTCCTTCCTATCCAGAAAACCACATCCCAGCCGGCTGACGTGCACATTTCTGCCCGGACCGATCCTTGCCACTCTCTCCATCCCAGCATACCTCATCTGCAAAGTTGGAGATGATATACCTTTAGCCAAGATGACACAGGATTCTTGAATTTCCTCTCGATTCTAACCACCAGCCCTGTAGCAGCTCCAGCAATACTGTGAAACAGGCCAGGATGAGTGTGTCCTGGGCAGGGAATGGCCCACACTTCTGAGCAAGGCCTACCAGGGGATCTCAGCGCCTCGCTACATGAGATCCAAGAAGAAAGCTACGTGTCTCCTTTGGGCCAGATCTTGTTCCTGACCCGTTCATTCATTCATTCATTCACTTGCTCATTTAATTAGTGAGTCATTCATACAATCGTGAAACAAACATCGATCAGGATCTTATTTCCTTTTTATTTCTTCATGCTGGGAATACAGAGCTGTATTAGACCATCCCAACCTTCTCAGAGCTCACAGTATTGGGGGACACACATACACAAATAGATAATTTTAATGCAAGGAGGTAAATACAAAAGGGAACATAAAGAATAGATGACCGAGGAACGGTTGTTTTGGTGGGAGGGAGTCAGTCACTTAGCCCAGGACTGAATCCCATGGACCGTGTCTAGCCAGCAGGCTTGGAGAAGGGAAGGTGAGTGGGCTCCAGGGAAGCAGAGGTAGACCACGAGCAGCAACACTGATGAGTGGACGCAGTTTCCTAATCACGAGCTCTTCAAGGCAAGATGTTTGCCTCAGTGTCTGTCCTTAACCCACTGGGAGGGGCACAGAGATGCGGAATGGAGTCCAGAGAGGACTAAGATGGACAAGTGGAAGGGAAGTCCTTGGAGGGAGTCAACTCCTAAGGCAGGATGGACACCCAAGGCTCCATCTGAGTGATCCAGACAAGGGGAAAGGGGGCAACCTGTCCAAGATCAGCAGAGATGGGGGAGACAAGAAGAAGGCACACCCACAGGGCTGCAGGGCGGGGGCAATGTACTAAATGTGCCGGCATCCCGAAGGAGGCACTAAATCACCTCCTAGGAGGGCATCAATGAAAATAATGGGTCTTTTGCGCTTGGATAAGATCCTGCCAGAATTGACCAGACCAAGCTGGAGCAGAGAGTATCCAGAGGCTTCCACTCTAAGAGCGACTTAATAATTCCCTTCCCCCCCTGCAATGGGAGAAAAACGTGCAAGTGCCCTCATTCTGATCAAAGGACAGGACAGCTGAGCCAGAAACGGCAGAACCACTGTAAGGAAGAGGAAGAGAGAGGAGGGAAGGGAGGACACACCGCAGAAGATGGCATGGGGCTGGCATGGGAGACACGCAAGAGAAGAGGGGTGCATTTCTCTAGACTCCTCTTACTAAAGAAGCCTGGACTCGATTATAGGAATGACAGGAGAGGGGCAAAGATAGTGAATCTTTATTGCCTGCTCTGTATACAGCAGCCATTTCCCTGTGGGGGGAGAAGCAAGGTTTATGCTGCACGCATGGGTCTGACTCCGAAGTCCAGGGTGGACCTGCCGGCGTCAGACGGAAGAAAGGCTCGGATACCCTGGAGCCTGAAGTGGCTGGCAGGTTGGGCCATGAGCAGGAGACCAGCAAGAAGTGGTGACCTCACCAAAATGTGCCCACGAGGTCGGGGGAGAGGGGTGTCCTCATCAGGCTCTAGAATTTTCTACATCTTGGCAGAAATCTGGCCTACATCACTGGCCTGAAGATTCTGAATTGGAATCCTCACCTTTCTAACCCGTGTTTGAAAATCTTACAAAGTATTTTGATGAAAGGCATGTTCAGCCCTGCAACTAAGATCTGTCTGAATCCATTTGGCTCTTCTAGGAATCCCTCCACATTCTTTAGGGAAAGGGCAGCACATTTATATTCAATGGAATTTCCTGCAGTATTCTGCAGTGCCAGAATTGCTCTATCACGTAAAGAAATTTAGGAAGAACTTTTTTTCTTCTTCCTTTTTTAATCATATAAAACATAACTTTTAAGTAAATCCTAATTTAAAGTAGTTGAAGTCCAAAAGATAATTACTTGGACCATATGAATACTGCATGTGGGTGTAATATGGATTGCCGGCAAAGCTATAAAAAAAAAATACTTGGCTCTGTTATTTTCTTAAAATTGCTGTGTTGTTGCCATTTTTATTGGGTTAATTAAAAGACCATAAAAATCAATTCAAACATGTTTGGGAACAGATTTTCAAATTTTATAAACTGTATTCAGTTGTTGGGCCAAAAAAACAAGAAAATGATAGGCATTTCTGTACTCAGAGCTCTGGTGTGCTCGCTCATTCATTCATTCATTTGTCCTACCAAACTCCCCACTATGGGCCAAGCACTGGGGCAGAAGTGGCCCCTATCCTCATGGCACTATCACCTGGTGGGAGATAGAAACTGAAGGACACGTTTAGATCAGGGGTGGCAAGCTTTTTCTGGAAAGGACTGGACAGTAAATATTTTCAGCTTTGAGGGTCACAGTGGCCCTGCTGCAACTACTGAACTCCACCCTGATGGCATGAAAACAGTCACAGAATACACATAAACAGAAAGCATGGTGTGTGCCAACAAACCTTTAATTACAGACATGAGAATTTGAATTTCATCTATGTTCGTGTGTCATCAAATATTATTCTGCTGTTGTTCTGAATCAACAGTTTAAAAAATGTAAAAACCATCCTTAGCTCATACAAACATATGGGGCTCATGAACCCTGATTTACACTTTTACACAGGGAAAGACACCGTGGTATGGTTGGATCCAATTTCCAGAAAGAAGATGCTGGGATTCTTGGCCAAAGAGTCCCCCAGACTACTATGTCAACCCAAAAGGCATGGCTACAGGGTGGAGGAGAGGCCGGCCAGCAGGGCTCTCTGCTGGCCTCACGGATGGCTTCTTGCCGAGTTCCATGCAACAGTCTTTGTTGATCTCCCTGCTCCCTGGTGGCCTTGGCAATTTGCTCCAAACTTGATCAAGTGCTAATTTTGCTCTTTATGGCCACTGTGTAACTTTGATAAAAAACCAAGTCAATCTTTTTTGAAAATCTGAAGAAATGTTTGCCCACAGATTGAAACCCGGGAATCCAAGTTACAACCAGGAGGCAATTTTCACGGGCATCTCCTGAAACTACCCAAACGGTGATCTTGGATGGGAATCACGAGAAGCCTCTGTGCTATTCCCAGGTTCCTCGTCCTGCCTCGACTGCTGGACGTCAGCCCCCAGCCAGCTCAGTTATAATGACAGAAACATAACGTAGTTTGTGCGAGTGGCCTTCAGTGGGCAAATGTTCAAGCACATTAAGGTTTTAATATAATTATAATTATAGAACATGTTCAACCAATTAAACCACAAATATGCTGTTTATCTGAAAGGCTGCCAACACTGAACTGCAGTCAAAATAACATTAGGCTGTGGTCCTTAAGCAAAGAATACACACTGAATCAAAAGAGAGATCAGAAGGAAAAGGCCAAAATAAATATTTTATCTGATATTTTATGAATATTTCCTCAAATGCCAGATTAAAATATGTCATCTCAACTTCCCATATATTTACTTGATGAAATCAGATTGAGTTCATGACACTGTTGAAAAACATCATAAACCAGAAAGAGAGAGAGAGAGAGAGAGAGAGAGAGAGAGAGAGAGTAGGGTATATTTTGAAAATCTTGGCAGTCAAGATCTTCTAACACTAGCCTACATATAACGTAAATAAGAAATGGCAATTACAACAAGTCATATTTAAGACACTTAGAAACTGCTTATTACTCCTTATATCTTTCTTCATTACAGTCTATAGGCGTCTAAGCAAAATTAAACTTTGCCTCAGAAACTAAATAACATAAAGCCTTCTCATAACTTTCCTCTAAGAATTAAAAACAAAGAACTGAGTTGTGCAATTTGTATATACACAATTTGTACTGCTGTAAAAGCATATTTTGAAAAGTGCTCCCTAAATAATTAAGCCATTCCTTTTACCATACTTCCTATATTACAGAAGTCATTTTCCCACCAAGAATCAATAAGTCATTCCTCACGTCAGTCATTTTTCTCCATTTAACGGAATGGACTAAAGTCCGACACTCCAAGTTACATTACCTCTGAATTATGTGTGTAATTTAAAATTCAAAGTACTACACTAAGGAGCTTTTTAGACTGACCACTCTACACTCGCTTCATAAATATGGTCCCTTGCAGACCCTTCTGACAGATTTACCGAACAACAGGAGTTTGAAACAGTTAAGAGTGGGAGCCCTGCAGGAAAGCTGCTCTCTGTAACAATGCCCCAGGAACAATTCTCTTTTCAGAGGAAGCACAAAGCAAACTGCCATACATCAGGCCCCAGGAAACGACTCCATGGTTTTAGATTAATGGTAAAACCCTTCTAAAGCATCTTAACTTTAATTACAAATAAACACGTGGGCAGATATTGACAAGTCCGTGCAGTGACTGCTCCCTACGTAGAGGCTGCTGGGAGGGTTTCTGTGTGACCAAACCGAGGGCCTCTGATAAAATGTCAAATGTAAAAATCCAAAACAGGTACATACTAAAGAGCACTCTTTTTTATTAGTTAAAAACATCACAGGGAGAGAAAAGAAAAAACACAACTCTCTCTCTCTATATATATATATAAATAGACATAGATATAGATATATATACACACACATGCACACACATATATATATACACACACATATACACACAATACATAAATGAAAATATTCATGTGCAGCAATTATATTTTAAAGAATAAAAAAGCAATTATATTTTAAAGAGTAAAAGTGACTTTATCTCCTTAACTGAACTCATAGGGGTTGATACACTTCTGATTATAAATGAAATACAATTACCTCGTTCTTCAGGAAAATAAAAAGAAAATGACTACTAAAAACGTCAGTGAATATTCTTAAAGTAGTGCTATACTGACTCATGCTGTTGGCTGGTAAAACTTTAAAAACACCTGTCCAGTAACCAGAATTTCTCTCAAAAGCTCATCTTATTTTATTCAGTACCTCCTCAGAAGAACCAGAGCTTTCCTGGGTAGTCGGGAAGAAAATGAGGTCGTACGACATTGTGTTTTCAAATACTGGTTATTTAGAAAATAGAATAGGTTTGATTTTAGAACGGGGGTGTCGGTGTGAACGTGGATCTCCTCTGCTGCCCTCTGTCCATGAGGTGACTCACTCGCCTTCACAGGAATGTGGGGTTTTTCCTGTCACCAGGACAATGGAACCCATTCTTTAGGCAAGCACTAGCTTGGACCCCCGCCCCAAAGTGGAGGCTCTTTCACACCAATTCACTGTAAGAGCTGGTGCCCTATTCATTCCCACTGCCCTGCAGCCTGACAATCTTCCTCCCCCCACCCTTTTTCTCCTTACTAAGTAATTCCGGTAACTGTTTCCTTTCCCTGATGTGGACCGACGTTAGACCACCGGAGCCTTCCTCAGTCACTCTAGGACACGCCTTCTTTGGGGCATCAAAACTCAACTCTCTCTCCTTAGCCTCGGTTTTATTCTTGCCAACTTAGCAGTCCCAAGACAAATCACTTAAAAACGCCTTAAAAATCATTAGCTGTCATTTATTCAGCTTTAACATCAGCACGGCCCGAAGCACGGGAAGAAACAGCTGGCAAAGTGAGGCTGCCAGCACCAGGCAGAGCTTTGCCCTCCAGCCCTCGAGGCCCCCAGCAAGACCCCGGCCCCAGCCGTCTTCCACTCCGTTTCAGCCTCACCCCGTCTCTCTCTCCGCAGGCTGCCACGGCGCCTTGCATTAACTGAGAATTTGTGAGAAGAGCGGAACCTTCCTGCTGGGTGTTAGTTTTGCATGGCAACACTCGACAATCTCAAATTGCGAGACCCCAGGGATAATCTTTTTTTAATTCCTATCCCCGGAATGACTTTATTTTTCCCTTCCTAAACTTATTTGGATTTCTTCCCACTTGAAAAACGCAGCAACCCCCACCCCACGGATGGATACTGGCTGGTAAGTTACTGTGTCTGAGCAACTGGTACACTGAGGTGGCCTGTAAATGAGAATCCAACGTGGTCAGTTCAAATAAAAGGAAATTTCATCTAAGGGGGCTGATACTCTGGGACTTTTCTCTCTCTGAAGGGTTATATCCAGGGAAGTGAAATTTATAAATATAAAGGGAGATGTTGCGACCTATCGAGAGCCTGCATGATATAAAGGGTGAGTGTAATTGTTCTGGCAATGCCATCATGTAGAAGCAAGCATTACTAATGAAAGATGGACAAGAAATAGATTCTCCTTTGGAAAAAAAAAAATACTGCCCTTGAAACAGGGTCATTCTGTCCAAACACATTTTATTAAAACAAGCACCACAAGCACCCTACCACAGCAAAAATCAGACCATCCTAGATCAAGGTGCTACGAATAGAGCTAATGCTACTTTTATTGCCATAAGGCAGCAGCCTTCATCAAACCCTCTCGAACATTTCTCTGACTCATTCATCCTATCATTCAGTAATGAATTTCATATATGCAAGTGCTGCTCAAATAAAAAAGTAAACTCATAAATAATTCAACATGCTATCCCTTGCCAACTGACCATATATTGTTCATGTGTCACCTGCCCTATTAAATAAAAATTAAGAGGTACTTCCTTTTTTTATTTAAAAATCCAACTTGTAATTGGAGGCAGTCATACAGAGTGTCCTGAATGTAAGAGGCACTCAAAAATTAATACTTAAACTGCACATTTAAAAATACTTACTAGGAATGGCTGAATGACAGGGGGAAAATGTTATTTAAATCTTAGAGAAATGTTTTCTTCAATGGTGGCTCTAAAACTGCTTCACTATAAAGATTTCTATTGGATGTCATAATGAAAATGAAAGAGAGAGCTTCAGCTCAAACTTCGGAAAAATAGTCCACACTAGTGTCTTTGGCCTTTTTGAAAAAAAATCATCACTGTAACATCTGCAAGCCTTTGTAGATAATTATTACGTACTTAATCGTTCATTAAAAAAAAAAAACTAATCTCATTAAATTATCAAATAAACAGTCCAGTCTTTGGGCTCAAAGATTTGACTTGGTAAGTCAAAATCAGAGGAGACGGCCCTCGTGTCATGGCCTGGTCTCTGCTTATCCCCTGTACTCTGAGCGTGCCAGTCCCTTGTCAAGCCGTTAGAAAACAAAAGCACACTTGGAGCTCTTGAAGTGCCTTAGACAAAAAACACAGGAGAACCACGACCACGTGACATCTAAGCGAGGCACTGTGCCACACTGTTGTTCGGCTGGCTGGTGATGACACAGCTCCTTGAACCAAATACCTCTCTAGAGTAGTGGTGGGTCAAAGGTTATGGATATTCTTTATAACTCCAGATGAGAGAATTTTCTACCGGGCAAGACAAAGGATTCAAAATGAGCTTGACACCTGGTTAAAGATCACGCTCTAACCTCTTGAGCTAACAGTCCATTTCAACAGACACTGAGAT
The DNA here is from genome assembly GCF_030020395.1 of Manis pentadactyla. Taxonomy (NCBI): domain Eukaryota; kingdom Metazoa; phylum Chordata; class Mammalia; order Pholidota; family Manidae; genus Manis; species Manis pentadactyla. Next base: position 63,945,051 of record NC_080033.1, on the reverse strand, counting down.
TTGAGGAGAGTCAGACATTGCTTAGGCAATTAGAAATCAATTCGTTTCAAAAGAAAACAGAAAAGTTATGCTATTTGAAACATTGAGTCTCATTCACCAAAGTGGAGAAATTTGTTTTACATTTTTTCTTTAAGGAAGTCATTACCAATTCCTACGTGTTTTCAAAATTTCATGTTCTTTTTTTGAATGCCAGGTCGGGGTTACCAGATCTTGTCCTGTTTGCATTGCCCAATGGTTGATTTCCTTCCTAGTGAAAGGAGAGAAGAGTTGGAGCACGATCCCAGCAGGGCAGTAACATAAGAGGAAGAGGGTCCAAAAATCCCTAAAGTGAGACAGACTAACTTAAAAAAGAAAAGATAAAGAAACTATGAAATTTATTCAAAAATCTGGAGTAGGTTGTAAGTAAAGGAGAAGTTACCTATGAATATCTTGAGTGGTTATGAAATTAATATACCTTAAGATAACAGTAGGGACATCTTAAACTTTTCTGTGACGCTCACACAGTTATATTTCTGATGGCCTTATCAGTGCGGAGCATGTAATTAAAAGAAGCTCTTCAATGACTCATTTTTCTGTTTCCTTTTAGTTTTAAAACTGTGCCCAAATATATCACTTATAAATCACACCAGAGATGTATCTATTAAAACCATAATCATGTTTCTTTTTAAAGGGAAAAAAAGAATCGTCTTAGAATCTAACTTTCACATTCAACTTAATTACAAAGACAGATTGCTTTATTTTTCTGCATCCACAAGAGACAGGAACACTGAAATTTTTATTGCATGTTAAGTTTTCACTGGATCACGATATTATTAAGCTTTAAATCAGAGGATTGGTTCCTTCGGCTAAGCCTAACACTACTAGAAAGTAAAAGGGGAAAAAAAAACACAACACCTCATCTGGGGCTGTAATATTTGCTGAAAAAAATCTACTTCAAAACATTAATCAAATTTTTCGCCTACTGGGCAACCATATGGTATAGCAGCATGTGAATCTCACAAACTTGCTGATCTCCTGTAACTGGGTGCAATTAATTACGCTGGCTGCATCCATCTCTTGGATTTTCGCCTTGTGAAAAAAGTATTTATTGCAACAGCTTTTACAAAACAAGGGAATGAAAATCACAATTGATTAATGAGCTGAATGGAAATATTTCCGTTAGCAGATTTTTAAAATGAATAAGGATTAATACCATGGATGGAAATGAACACACACTGCAATCTCCTTGTATTTTTTGGACCCCCAAAAAGGTGGAGGGAGAGTGGGTAGGGAAGGTGCTGGGAGCTGTAACATGCATAATTCACTAGCAGGCTTTAGATCACAAGTCATAAAGCCTTAAACTGGTGAAGTAATAAACAGGTTGGCTTTACAAGATACTATCCTGGGAGACAAAAAGCTTGTTCTTTGATTTGAAAACACAGATATTAAATACTCAGCGGGTGAGGAGCACTACAGGCCTGACAAAGAAGGGAAAGGAAAGTGGCCCTTAGAAGTGAGCCATCTACTTTGTCCTTAGCTATTTAGGCCCAAAGATTGCCGCACATATGGTCTGATTATTGTTTTAAGACCCCTCCATAAAACCAAGCATCTGAGAGTAAGTCAGAATGGTGACACTGTCCTTACCTGCTGGCTACAGGTACAAAGGATACATGATTGCAGCATCTTCCCCCGCCAGTGCTCAGCCCTCATGCATTTGACTCTTCCTAACAGTCAGAACCCTGTGCAGTGCTAAAAGATTACTCCTGTCTTCCGGAGCTGGCTTTTTGATGTACAGAGGGGGTCACAATCCTTCCCTCAATAGCAAGTCACACACCCAGGGCTGGAGGTCTTACAGACTAAGGAGTTACTTTCTACTCTTCTCCAGGATTGCCCTCAGGCTTTAAGATTACCCAAACTAGCCAAGCATTAATGACATCATCTTTAAAAAGCATCCCTATTGCAGGAAGATCAGATCCATCTTCTCTAAATAGACAGCAGAGAATATTGCTCTCAGTATTTACCATTTGTTAAATACACATCTAGAGAAAACAGAGTATTACACGCAAGTGGCCGAAGTATGTAGTTTGAAGAGATCAAATATTGTATCGCTTTAACAACTGATAAAAGAAAAGGCTGTGAAGAACCAGCTTTGCAATTCAACTCTTTCATGAAACTTTTTCTTTAACTGTGTCCACTGTATTTAAATTTTTACAGGAAATTCTGCAAAGGGCTTTGAGAAAGAGAATTCACTATTGTGTCACTATCATTTTATTAATGCCCAGAAGGCATGTGTGGCCAATAAGATGTTTTCTCTGTTACTCTTCTTTGTTTATTTGTTTTATGGAAATGTCCAGAGGAGATAAGATCTTCTTCAAACACCTGAAAAATCAGAGCACCAGGAAAAGAGGAATGAATTTTTATAAAACAACGGCTTGGTAAGCGATATTTTACATGACAGTATTTCAGCTCCAACAACTCATTCCGTATGTGGTCTTTGTTTATGTCAACAGGTCAGTTTAGAATTTTTGATGTAACGGAGAAAAAAACTGTGCACTTCAAAGCAACGAGTGGATGTAGGTGGGGAAGAGTTGCCAGGGACCACCAGTGAGGGTACTAGAAGGACAATTTTTTAAAATCTTCTTAAAATAACTTCACTGGCAACTCAGAGCCACTTAATAATCAAAGAAGCCACTGTTTTGAAGAAACCATCATCCAATGAGAAGTAGGAGGAGGTTGCCCAGAAAACATGCTTGGCCTCTGGAAGGAGAAAAAGAAAAAAAAGACCCAATGGGAACTGAGTAGTCCGACTCCTTAAACCAGTGACCCTGCAATGTACACCACTCCCCGCCACCACGTCGGATGGTCTCTAAACCCCTCCTACATGCAGTGGTTGTTGGCTTAAAAGTTTAAAGAGCTAACAAAATGTTTTAACGAGATACAAATCTCAGAGATCATTAATCAATATGTTCAATGTTATTTGTGATAATTCATCATGACATGATATTAATGGGTTACTGTACCCTTCAGAGGTGAGATTAATGCAAATGAGCTGCCACAATTAACTTTACGGCTCCCAACTCACAGGAATGGACAGATGATTATAAATGACAACTATATGTCAATTACAATATCCAATAAAGTGAAGCTTAGAGAACAATCCATCTCCTTTTATTGCTCTTCCTTGACGTAGCTGAATTTAGCTCAACCCACTGTTGTCACAATGGAGCCACTGTTTGGGGGAGGAGAAAGGGCTTTTCTTTCTTTCTTTCTTTCTTTTTAATTTTCAATATCTTAGAAAGTGCTTCAGAAATGTCCACGTACATGTTTCCTAAAGGAGGAGAGCTCCAGGAAGCCAGGAATGCCACATTCATTCTACATGAGTTAAAGAGAATTGTATCCGCTTTCAAATTGTAGTAGGAAGGCCAGCAAGGAAGCAACCTCCCCAGCTGTGTATAATATATTTATTCAATTAAAAAAGGAAGACATTAGCACAGCATCCTGAAAAGCCTTGAGTCTCGCTGAACAAGTTATTGTTGGAGCCCGGCGTCGAAGTAAATAGGTCGGACAGTGGAAAGGCAAGTGTGAAACCAAGAGCTGGAAGAAAAGTTCGGTCGGCTGGGAGACCTGGACTTGGGGTGTCGCTGACCACCCAGGTACAGGCCTTACCTACAGGGTTACCTGGTGCCTGTGTCCTCCTTCCTTCTTCCTTCCATGGAGGTGGCACTTTGAGAGAAGACTCTGGTGCAGAGTGCATGGTATTGTGTCTCCTAACCCAGGTCCCTTTACTGGGCAGGTGCACCCAGCGGCTGTGAGCGCTGGCTGAGAACTCACAGTCTGCCTTTCTGCCTTACCTGGGAGGCTTCGCCCACACTGCCCCATACCCTGGCAGGTCTTGGCTCATCACTGGCTGGCCAGCCGGGCCCCTGGCTCCAGCAGGATCCACTCTGCAGTACAAGTCTCACTCCAGAGCTCCCCAAGGGATGGGGCTGAAGCTGGTCCCTTCCTCGCTGAACAATGTCCCAGCCCTACGCCACTCGCTTCACTCCCTGTCTCCTGAAAACACGACTCCTGCCCCCACCCACATCACTGAACAAGCCTGCCATGGGCCCCACTTCCAGGGAACAGAACCTAAGGCAGGTGTCAGTGAGACGGAAACAGGAATGCTCTTCCTGCAGAGTGAGTAACACAGAGATCTTTTCTTTGCCAGTAGTCAGTAAGAGGACATCCAACATGCTCCTTTTCCAATGAGATCCTACATTAAGAAAGGATTCCTTCCTTATGTTTCCAGGAACATCTAAAAATAAAATCGCAATGTAAGACTCTAAATGAATCACAGTGGGCTGTGGAGGCTGCAGCTCTGTCTGTCTGGGATGTATTCCCACGTCCCTTCTGTGGCCAAAATGGAGCTCATTTTCTTATGAGGGAGCTGGGGCCCGATACACGCCTCCAGCCCGGCCTAAAGAAGCCCCTGCCCGTGTGCACACCTCAAGCCAAGACAATCTCTCTCTCCCTGTGGCTCCTGAACCAGGGACAAGGAGGAAATGGCCTCTTGGTGCTGGGGTTGCTGAGCTGGAAAAGGGCTTGTCTGCCAGTGGCGGCCTTGATCCCCACTCAGAGAGAATATTCTCTTTGAAGAACATAATAAAAGACAATCAAAGGCAAGAGATTAAAGACAAGGCCCTGATGACATATTTAAGCTCTGGAAAAAGCTAGACTCTACACCAACGGTTGGCAAACTATGATGGCTGGGCACATCTGGACCTCGGCCATCTGCCTTTCTACAGCCCAGAGTCTCAAGATGCTTTACATTGTTAAATGGCTGAAGAAGAAAATGAGAATATTTTGTGACACAAGAAAAATTACATGAAATTCAAATTCCGGCATCTATAATAAAGTTTTCCTGGTGCACAGCCACCCCCACTGGTTTACCTATTGTCCATGACAAGTTGCCTGCTCTAAGAGGTGAGTAGCCGTGACACAGACCACACAGTCCATAGAGCCAAAAAGACTTTTCATCTGTCTCACCACAGAGAACATTCATTGACCCCTGCTTATGCAAAGTTTTATACTTTGCATTTCATGAGCCAAATGACCCTTTCCACTTAAGCTAGTGTGAATTTGGGGGCTCCTGTGCAAGGACTATGTCCTAATTAATTAACTGAGGAATTCATTCTTAGCTCTTCCCACACACTCCTACACCTCCATGTGCACAGTCCACTGGGATCCTAAAGATAAAGAGTTAATATCCTGACTAAATGATTGGTCGTTTCTCTAACCTGATCTTTAGAAGTTATTATGTTCTTTGCTGAATGTCACAAAGTGTTGAAATGTTCATCGTAAAAGATGCAAAATACATAGTATCAATCCTTCCAATTGAGATGCCATTCTAAGCCAAGTACTGAAAGATAAAGTAGATTATAAGGGTGGAAAATGAAACTGTTGTGTTTTTTTTTTTTAATGTACCTGAAGAACATATTTAATTTGAGAGGAAATCCCACCACTGCTGAAATGCTGTCCCAGTTGGGGGACAGCCTGCCATGGTCAGCGGTAACGGGCCGGAACATGCTAGTCTCGGCTCACGGACCTCAGGGGCCTGGTGAGAACCCAGTGCTTCTGATGACTTTTACAGAAGATCAGAAAGAGGGGAAATGGACGCATTCCCTTCATACTGGCTTTCCTGTTTTCCCTCAGGAGATAAGTTCTAGGGTTCAATTTCTCTCCCCTTTCCCCTCTACCCTCACCTTTGTCTCAGACAAGAGCAGCGATCATCATGAACCCGGATTCATGCTGCCTCCTCTGGTCCCCGGAGACATTAGCTCAAGCTGTTGGGGAAGGATAGCAAAAAAGGGCCGAGGTGTTTTCTTTTGTGAAGACTCAAGGGTCTCTCACGTTTATTTTAATGATATGAAGACAACTTTTGCTGCTTACTGTAACCAATCCACTACACTGGATTCTAATAGCTCCACTACGTTTTTCCATACGTTCTCCTGGCACGCGGTATAAACAGGCGAGACAGCTCTGGATAAATCACGGCCCGCAGCAGAGGCTTTTTCTTTAGGGAAGGAAGGTTCCCATTTAACATTTTAACTCATTCTGCTTTTTGGAAACACCCAGTCACAAATGAGTCTCTCTAACGGAAGAAATTGAAATTGATTTCTTAGGATAATAATTAACCTCAGAAAATAAGTAGGAAAGGTTGCTTATTAATTATTTTTTGTAATATACTTTGGGAATATTTCTTTTTTTCTTAAGAGGTGGATACAAAAGTAGACACATTTTATGATCATATAAAATGTTATTGGATTCATATTTTATAGGACAATGAAACTCACATAGTTTGCAAAATGGGTCAATATGAGAAGGAAAGGCCCCCTCCTTGCACACACATTGCTTTTTCGAGACTCTTAAATGCACCTTTTCAAAACAACACAATCTTTGTGTTATTTCTTCACACATAACTGCCTTAGAATTTTTAATATAGTGTCGCTATTTCAGTCTTTCATGGTTTTTCTACTTATTCAGAAAAGGAGGTACTTTTCATCCGAATAGCAGTTTCCAGGGAACTCTATAACACCCTCCTTCTTTCTTAAGAATGGAAGGAGGAGCTGTCAGCAGGGAAACTTGTTAGTATCCCAGGTAACAAAAAGACAGAGCAACTGGCATTCCTCAGTTAACACTACAGAGATGAATTAGGGTTTTGCGAGAATTTATACACACACACACACACAAACCACAAGGTAACTCTTCTCCTTTAGTCACCTGAAAAGTCCCACAATGTAAGTGTAGACAAACCGAGGACGCAGAAAATCCTACCCAGTCGTTGCTCCAAATACCAAATGTCTGTCAGCTTACCAAGGTGGAGGTTCAAATGTCAACAGACCAAGAAATCACCCCAAGAGAAGATGCAACTCTTGAGATCATTCAAGGGGTTTTATTTTTCCCTTCCTTCGTTGGCTGAAAATATTTTATTTTATGCGATTTTGGCGGGGGGGGGGTGTTTTGTTTTCCTTTAAGAGACAGACAAACAAGAAATTGTGTGAAAATCACATTACAGCAACGCCATGGAACTGTCTCTTGAAGCATTCCAAATATACGTTTTTGCTAATTAATTAACAAATTCAAGCTGGTTAAATAAAACCTTCTTCCAACACCTCCTATTTAATTGCAGTTTGGCACCAACAAATATATATCAAAATTATAGTATTTCCCCTGACAGGAAGCTCCTTCCTTCCACACACTATTATGACTCTCTGCAGAGTAAGCCAGAATTGCTGACAACCTTGAACACTGCTACAACAATATTACTATACTTGGCAAAGAAGTACCCTTGCGGCGAGAGAAAAGCTGTAATTTTGACTGTCACTTCACATTACACTAGATATTATTTCACTGTATACACATGCACACACTCACAAACTCTTAATAGACTACAGTTTTTGCGCTGCCTGCCTCTCCAATATAAATGGCAATATAATACCAGCGAACCGCCAATGGGATCCCAGCAAGGAACAAATGTTTTGCATTATGAAAACATGGTCAGAGGATACCTTTCAAGGCACATTTCATTCCTTTGTCCCCCACTCATGCCGTGTATACCCCCAGCACCAACTTCATAAGCTAATTGCTTTGATTATCAAAAGAATTTCACTTTTTTGTACCCCTATTGAGGACAAGTTACCATTAGCAGAGTCTATGCTTGAAAATGCCCAGGATATGTGGCAAAGGAGGTATCACACAATTCCTAGCATTTTGGACACTCTTCAAGTCTGATGCCCGACATGTACAATTTCCAGATTTCCTGCATTTATGCTGCTTTTCTTCTCACATGGAGAAGTTTAATGGCAGTGGCCACTAGCTATGTCACAGCTAAGCCAAACCAGCAAACGTCAAACAGCTCCACAATCCCGCAAAACCTACATGCCGTCCCTCTCAGCAGCAGAGCCTGTCTCTGCAGTGGACTGAATGCAACATATGCTTCCTTCCTGCTAAGCTCACACTGCAGCAGATTGGGCCAGGTTCCCTACTGTGCCCTCTCCCCTCCCAGCTCTGATTTACAAGATGCTATGTTCATATTCCCGCTATTTGTCCCAGGCAAGGAATTCTGTGATGTCAGGAGGGGCTCCACATGGAGAATTCCCCAGCACCCAGAACAGAGGTCAGAAGGATGAATGCACAGGTAGAGAAAACTGCAACTTGTCCCAAGGAGAGAATGCTGGAAATGCCAGAGGGAAAGGGAATAAGGACACTGCCTTTTAGGAAGGAGTCCATCCCTTGCACAAACCTGGTAGGGAATCCACAGGAGGCTTGCAAAACTGGGCTATTCAATAAGGCAGGAGTTTCTTTTTCTGCCTGATCTCTGCCAACCCTCCCCGTCTTTTTCTCTTTTGTTCTTTCAAATTACTAGGTCAAAAAACTTTAAATAAGATTTAAACTCATTTCCCTCAATCAAGAAACGGCCTCCATTATGAGAACACAGCCAGAATTTCACCATGTCTGCTGACCACACCAAATTTAACAAGGTTCACAAATGAGCTAGAGTAAGTTTCCCACAGTGACACATTAATAATAAGTTCCTTATCCCATCTATCCCAAGCCATGAATATGTAATGTTATAAAATGAGTCCTTTTCACACAACAGAACCTCAGACGTGAATAAATAAAAACTATCCATCACAAGCCTGTGAAAAATTAATGAGAGTTCAGAGACACGAGGAAAAACGGGGACCACGGAGAGTTGGCCCAGTTCACAAAGGCCTCCCTAACTTTCGGATACTAAATATCCTGGTCCCTGCCCCTTGCTACTCTTCCAGGTGAGGCTGTGAAATAACAGATGTTATTTTTTACCTGCTAAAGTCTACTCACAGTCTGAAGGTGGCAATTCAAGCATGCCACCGAGGGCACAGATGCACAAACACGACCTCCAGCATTCTAGCCATGATCCCAACCTACTTCTGTGCAGAGCTGGAATATGAACAGAACAGTCTGTCCTGAATTCCACACCAGCCTCAAACACTGATCACCTGGGAGAAACTTAGAAAGTGCAACTATACAGGAATAAGGTAAGAAAAGTAGGCTGGGACCAATTCAAGGATGAGCTGGAGGCCAGGAGGTCTGGACTTGATTGTTAAGCAAGGGGACAACATAAATGGTCTCCTTAGGATGGAGGCAATCAGCTGTGCTATAGGAAGGCAGTGGACAGCATGAGGAGAATGGCTTTGAGAAGGGACGCTGGGAGGTAGAGAAACAATCCAAAGATCCTACCATTAACAAAGGTAAGATACAATGCCCAAAATGAGACTGGAAAGGAAGGAGGGATGTGTGAAAGATGAGCAAGGAAAATGCCAGCAGTCGATGGCCATTTATGATGATGTCTCTTTATTTGAGATGGACCTCTAAAGACAAACACTCCCAAGTCTTTAACATTCCTGCTGTTGAAGACACCGCCTTATGGAGGTGGAAGGCAAAACTGAATGATGCCACCCTATTCCTCACTGATACGCCCTTTCTGATTTCAAACTGCATACAGTAGAGTGAAGCGACAACAGCATTATCCTTATTGTATTATTAGCATTACTGCCATAGTTGTCATTATGAACAACTGCAATGCCTGGGACATTTCCCATCAGCTCTCTAAGGTGCTTGATCGCCTTGTTTGATCTTCAGAAAGTTCGGACTTATTCTGTGGTCAATGAGGTCAACGCTATTACCACCCACTGTGGCAGATCAGAGATGGCTGCAAACTCTTTGACACTTCTACCATCAGAAAGTGGGGCATACATCCGCTCCCCCCGATCCAGAGTGGGCTTTGTGACTGCTTTGACCACCAAAGTGACGAACTTAGGAAACTGGCAGGTTCAACTTCCTGTCTCTTAGAACACTTTGGAAATCCTGAGCCACCACATAAGAAGTCTGCCTACTTTAAGACCGTCATGCTGGAAGGGTCAAGTGTAGGTGCTCTGGGCAACAGTTGAGCCCAGCATGAAGTCACCCCATGAAGATGCCAGACATGCGAGTGACACCCCTGGACCAGAGTGCCAGTTCAACTCATCAGCCAGCAGAGGGCCACTAAAGGACCTCAGTTGTTGCTGCAAGGAGTATAAGGTCCATCAAGCTGAGCTGTCCGAGTTCCTAACTTGCAAAAGTCACGAGACAAAGCAAAAGGATTGTTGCTTCAAGCTGCAAAGTTTGGGGGTAATTTTTTACACAGAAATAGATAAACTGGAACACTCTCATTTCACAGATGAGCTTCCTGGGGCTCCAAAGGTTGACTGACTTACGTATAGTTTCCTGACTCAGAAGCTGTGCACAGCCCAGATAAGAACCTTACTGGGCCTGACCTAGATGCATACCATGCTTATTAAGCGATCCCTGAAAAAACAAAGCTCAGAAGTGATGGGCTAACAAAATTCCCCATGCTCTTTGGACTGTGTGCTCACAAAATGCCTCACCCCCTCCACTCATGATCAACTTGTTAGGTGTAGTTAAGGCCAAAGGACCCCAAGCTGTTCCCCTCCTCCTCCCTCTGGAAGCAGAGTCTCACGGGAATATTTGCATTGCTGGAAGGAATAAGTTCCACAGTAACCAAGAAGTAAAGATAAATCCAAGGACAAGAGAAGCCTCCTACCCGAAAGCCTCCCCGTCACTGAGGGGAACCAACACTGTACCCCTATCAGCCCATAAGGAAACAGGAAAGGGCGGGGGTTGGGGGGATGGCATTTAATTGCATTAGGACATGAGCTCCCTGCTGAAATCTAGATTATGAAGAACTCAGAGCTGTAAAATTCTCATGATTGGTTCCCAGGATCTGGAGAGACTTCCAATAATACTCAAATGTTGAAACAACCCAGGAAGGTGATAAATATGGGCATGCTTATCAGATAAAACACTGTGAAATGTCAGCATATTCTTGTTTATGTTTCAATGAATGAGATGCTGGAAGCAAAAGTGAGTTTGCATGGGCTTGTGATTTTCTCTGACAAGATACATGCACTCATTCCTTGGACCTAAGCAAAATTCCCAGGACTAAAACAAATTTGAAAGTCAGGTGGATGAGAAGACCATCTGTGGGTGGGATAATATATAAAATCATCAAAAGTGATTTTTTCATAAACATGCCTCAAAATGACATAGCAGCCACTGAACCTGTTTTCAATAACAGGGTTGAAAGTAATTAGCTTCCTATCAATGTACTTCTAAAGTTCTGCAAAATAAATCTAAAAATCTTCATTTGAGATGGATTACCCCAGATTAACAAAGAAAAAAAAATTGAAGCCACTAAAGATTGACAGAATCGTGAGACAATGAGGCCTTTCAGAGGAACTATTTTACCCAAACAGAAATGAGGAATTTGAAAGTGAATCTGTTTAAGTGACCAAGGAAAAGTTATTCTACCGGTTCGGTTTGTTGCTCTTCGTGACAGGTCAAGGAGTGTGAAGCAATTTAAGATCCTCCTTGATGGGCTTTTATGCCCCATTTCAGTGGATACATCATCCTTAGAGGGGCCAAAGTATCTAAAGATGAGACAAGTGCCCCCCAAATACAAGGGCCTATTAACATAAATGAAGTTATTTACAACCAACACGAAGTATTAATTTAAGAAAGCTGTAAAATATTACAGCTAGTCACTTTAAAGTGGGTCAGAATAATGGCTGCATTTGCCACAGAATAAAGCTGTGAAAAGAATCAGCTCTGAGGCCAGGACTTGGGTTTGAATCCCAGAACCAGAGCTCACGGTGACACAGCTCTAGGTATGGCTTCCACCTTGTAAAAGTCCCCATTTCTTCATCTGCAATAGGAAAAGCCCACCTCAGATACCTCAAAGGCATGAGAAGCCACATAACAGACCACAGTAAGAACTCAATGTTTTGAGCATCTACCAGAGTAAGGCAGCAAAGGATGGAGAACATACACTTCAGAGCCTGGAAACCTGGGTTCTAATCCTGCCTCCACCACTGACCAGCTGTGTAACTCTGGGTAAGTTAACCAGTCTCTCTGCGTCTCCTTTTCTTTCTGATGGTAAGAAAGGTACTCCAGTACTCACCCGTATGAAGATAACAGTAGTACTCACACCCCAGGACAGCTATGAGGGTGACTGTCACTAGTGTGTGTAAAGTGTATATAAATTAACGTTAACGATATTTTGGTGTTTGCTGTTATTAAGGTTATGTCTATCAGATACTGTACTAACAACTTTCTCTGTATCAGCAAGGGCCAATGAATTTTCTCTATAAAGAATCAGATATAAATGCTTTAGTCTCTTGGGGTCACACATGGTCTCTGTCACGTAGTCTTTTTTTTTATTTTTGCGTGGGTGGTAAAGAAAACCCGGCTGTGGGCTGGATTTAAACTCCAGGCCATGGTTTGTTCATGCCTAGCTCTTTACAGTCTCAGTTATTGGTCAGGTGATATTCACACTGAGAAAGGTCTGAGATTTTACCCTACTTGTAAGCTCAGAGTTGGCCACCAAGTTCTGTGGAAGCTAGCAGAAGACACGAAATTCAGGGTCAGACACAAAGAATTCCAGAGTCACTACTCCAAGAACTGCAAACAGTGTGAACATCACTTTTGCATCAGTTCCAGTCATCCCTGCCCACAGTGCCACGGGGGTGATGCGGGCCGGGCCGGATGGAGCTGTGCCCACACAGTCACAGCTGAGCAACACTGAGCTTAGAAATCTAAATCTTGTACCAAGAGAATCAAGCTAAACTTTGTCCCGGAGGAAGACATTACCTTTTTTATACTCAAGAGTAAACACAACCCTGCCCTCTGCTCCTGCAGGGACAGACACCATGGCTTCCCATGCTCTGTGCTATCCCTGAAAAGGCAGTCCCGAACAACGGTTATCCCAGCATCTTTGTGCCCAAGATGTGCAACACCAGGAGACCTGGGGACCACTGCCTCCCGACAATGATGGATAGAAAAAAACGCCAAAGCGAACATTATCTTAATCTGAAGATTATTTCTATGACTTACATATTCTTGAACACCCATAGAGAGGAAGTTAGCAATTTCAGGGCTTAAAATCAAATGCCATTGAGATTAAAAGTTAAATCTGTGACATCGTACACATCATTTGTGCTGAACAAGTGCCTTTGGTTAAAAACAGAGACCAATTTGCAAATGTGAATTAAATGCATACTCCACAAAAAATACTTGGTGAAAGAGAAAAAAAAAATCCTTATGTGTAGATATAAATGTTTCCTGACAGACAATAAATGAAAACTAATACAGTGACATTTTTTCAAATTAGCCACTGGGAAACATTGGGTGTCTGTGTTTGTGTTTTTGTTTTTTTTTTAAACAGCCTAAGCATTTTTCAGTTATGTTGGCCTAGGAAAGTATTTATAAAAAGGATAATAAATAATTAATTCTACTGGCTAGGAGCTGCAACTCCTTTCTGCTTCGACAATATACATTGAAATGCTGTTTAAATTATAGGAGCAAATTGATTCAAAAGGCTTCCATTAGTGAGCTGGCAAACAGGTTTGGAGCTGGCTAATAAATTTTAGATAAAGATATAGGCTCTGATGAGGATGGCAATGCCAGAGCGCTGATCTCCGAGCCACCAGTTTGTTAAATTGGTGGCTGAAGTCTAGATTCTCCCTGTCTCATAATTCATTGTGTTAAGCATCAGCAGAGTCAAATCGGAGTGCCTGCTGCGTGTGCGGCTGCTACTTACAGGGCTGGGAATAACATATGATCCAGGTTTTCTTTAGTGTCCCTTTCCACGTCTCTATCCTATCAGGTTTTACAGTACATTAATCAAGGATAATTAGGCCCACCTGTGACATAAAATCTCCACCTATGATATGCCTTGCAGCACAAAGCCATGTCTGAGATATCTATTAAGAGAAAGTCTTAATCAAAACCAAGAAATTATGCATGAAGCTCTTAATTCCATTCAGACATACATCCTTTAGCAGGCTGTAACCTGCTGGTCCAGGTTACGGAATATTATGCAGCTATTACAAAGAATAAATTAAAGCTGCATTTCCTGGCCCACAAAGTAGACATTGTATGGTACTCAGGGCTGGTGAGGTATAAGGCATTTACCTACTTTTGAAAAATAGAATTCAATTTTATGCAACCATGTTACATGTATCAACATGTAGAAAGGTGTGCAAGATATGCAAAGTATTAACCATGGTTACCTGGGGGAAGGGGTAGGAATGGAGGGTGGACTAAAGAGGAAAAGGGGGGAATTTAATTCTCCCTTTATACTGCTCTGTAATTTTTAATAATTGTTCAAACAAGCATACATTTCTTTGTAACTGAAGAAAACCTAATAGTAAACAATCAACATGAAGGCTTGTATGGCTTGCACAAATTGTGAAATTGGCAAATTGTTTATTCTTCTCATTTACTTCCACCTGGCCCATTTGGGGAAGGACTGATCTTTCTGTTTATCCACCCTTCCACCCAGCTAACCAATAAACCACTCCTAGGAAATGGGGAGTGGCGGGGTGGGAGGGCAGCTGGCTAAGAGTACAGAGTTCTGGAATCACCTAGACCTGGAGGGAAATTTTGGTTCCCCTTGCTTGCTCCCTATGTAGTTGTGAGCTATGCTGGTGATCTCTTTTGAGAGTAAAACCACTGCAAAAATGACAGTGAGTGTATATATATAAGGAGCCTATGATGTCCTCCACCAACATACCTCTCTGCCTGTGTGCACCGGGATCCTGGGATGACTACCTCTGAGTGCTGTAAGACACATGCGGCTGTGACAGTGTATCAGGTTTATAACACCGAAACACATTATAGGGAACTGATGACAAAGGAATTCAAACTTATACCATCTCAAGTTTGCACCACTTCCCAAGGGGACAAAAAGAATTGCCTTTCTTTTTTTTTTTTTTTTAAGGAATATCAAATTTTCCTTTGCTTCATTTCACAAAGTCACTTTTTAAATGGAGCTTTGTGTGTTATCCCCAGCCTCGACCTTACCGTAGGATAGGTGGGATTTACAGATGAAAATCCTGGAACGCTCACAACACCAGACCTGAAGCAGCCCAGGGGACAGGAAGAGGCCCTCCCAGGGCCCAATGTCCGCAGGTCTGCTGCTCATCCTCAAGCGTGGTTTACATGCTACGGTTTCCCCACCAAGCACTGTGCATTCCTCAGGCTCTGATATTCAAGAGGCCCCCAAACACTGCCCGCAGCCAGCCAGACACAATGCATTCCAGTCAGATCACCTTCGCTTAGGAACACTTTGCAATACTCAGAAGTTCCTGACACTTAACACTCACTTTGAAATTTTAATGGGCTACAAAATAAAATGTCCACATTGTGCAAAAGGAGAAAATGAAGTGAACAGTTAGAGTTATTCATTTTTAATTAAGTTCCTAATTATATAACAATTATGTAGCAAAACAAGCCATTAATTTCCGCATGGCTACATTAAGCACTCTACACTTAAGTGAGGCAGAAAGGACAACTACAAAGTATTTTCTCTTTTTTCTTAAATAAATGTAAGATACAAAGTTGCATGTGTTGTGTGTGACAGAGAGAGATGGAGGGAAATAACTGCATACTTGGAGGACTTATTGTGTTCCGGTGATGTTCCCTGGGAGACCAGCTGCATTAGCTCAGTTAATCCTCACCCCGCCCAGCGCAGTGTGTACTCCCACTTCCTTCTGATGATGACGAATCTGGAGTACAGAAAAATCAAGGAGCTCGCCTAAGTTCCTACTCAGTGCAGAGCCGAAGCCGGGCTCCAGCAGCCCAGCTCCGGCAGAGCCTTCCTGTGATCGCCATGCCTTAGAGCAACAGGAAAGGAAAAGAACAACGGGAGACGTGGGAGGCCACGGGAGAGGCCCCCAGACTTCCAGAAAAGGGCCAGAGAGTAAATATTTCATGAGTTTATGGGCCACATAGTCTCTGCCATTTTGCCATCAGGGTGCAAAAGTAGCCACAGACAACATATAAACAGAGGAGTGTGGGGTTGCATGTTATTTGATGAACAAACCTTTACTTATAGACACTGAAATGTGATTCTCATACAATTTTCACATGTCATGAAACCGCCTTCTATTTTTTCGAACATACAACAATCTAAAGTCCATTTTTAGCTTGCGGGCTATACAAAAACACATGGCAGGCCAGATTTGGCCCACAAGCCCTGGCTGGTGGGCCCCTTACTGTGGAGGCAACATGAAGGAGGGTCAAGTGCTTGGGCTGTAGCATCAGGCGGGCCTGGGTTGAGCCCTGTAACCTTAGACATGCTCCTGACCAGCTCTGTGCCTCAGTTTCTGTAAAATGGGGATAATGAACATCAACGACATCATTCCGTTTTGAGAACTAAATGAAACTGCACACAGAGTGGGGCTGGCATTGTACCAGATACAGGATGGACAGTCCATCTAGGTGTACAATCACTCGAGTCCTTTTCCAGTGCCAGGAACTATTTTAGGAACTAGGAAGGCAGCTGTGAAAAAAAGGAGGCAAAACGTCCTGCCTTCACGGAGCTGACATTCTAAGTCTCAAGGATCCAAATATGAAAGCAACCAAACTCTGTACCACGTATAGGACTGGCCCACTGGAGAATGAGCCGCCAGGCAGGGCTGCTGTTCTGCAGTCAACAAGTCCTTCCCAGTCAGCCATCCGCAGTGTGGCAAGAGGCACCTCAAGGCTGGGAGAAAACAACGACGGGATGCTACACTTACTGTTCTGGGAACGATGTCAATAATTATGCTCCCCTGTGACCCTGGATGTATGAATAAAAGAAGCAGTGAATGCCAAGAGGGGAGACTAGCCAGATAACTCCCCAGGCTTTAAAAGCAGAGCACCTTGAACGTGATCTGTGCTCTTGGCTGAGAGCTTCTCTGCATGGGTTCCAGACCCCAGTTAGTCTCGATCTTCACAGATTCACAGGAGTTCCTCTTCCTATCCTAAAAAGATAGAGATAATTTGGCAGGGTGGGAGTTCGGGGGGCGGGCAGGAAGGTTGTCATCTCCTGAGCATGGCTCAGGAAGGCATAATTTCTCCACACGCCTAAGAATAAAACTCCTTAACTCACCTCTCAACACCCTGATGGGACAGCCTAATAGCCTTTCAGACCAACCCCCAAGAGAAAAAAGTTGCCTTGTGGGCTGTAACGCACCTTCTCCCAAGTGGGTCCCTGGGGCCCTCTGTGGTGATGAGCAAACTAATGACAAATGTCACTTCAGAATGACCGCGACCCAAGAAGTGACCTCCGTTGCAGCATTCACAGACACACTTGGGGCGGACGGCCAGAAACAAGCCATGCAGAGAAAAATGCGTATTTCACAGCTCCACAGCAACAAGGTACGACAGCCAGATGCGTCTGCCTGCTGCGTTAAGGGAAAAGTCGTGAGATGGCAGGCAGGCTGGATGAAATGCAGCAAGGCTGTTTCTAGGCTGCGAGGCCTACGGAGCACGCCGCGGAGTCCAGCCCATGCGAGAGGCTTCTGAAGCCTGGGAGTCGGCCTGATTGGAGGTGGGTGGGCAGGGGGAAGATGACACCCTTTCCACTTACTCCAGAGAAGTGGCAGATAAACCTCGAGGGAGCTGCATGGGTAGCAATCTCATCAGTAATTATAAAACTAAAAATGATCATCTACATTTAAGTAAAACAAAGTGGACCACTGGTCCTTTTTCTTCTCTCTGTCTAAAGCCCGGATCACCAAATCTCTGGCAAAGCTATGAAAACCTCACCTGAAGTAACAAATTGACAGGACTCCTTAGGAGACAGATAATTACTGCCGCCTGTCCTGCGCCCGCACCCCCTTCCTCTGACAGCATCTTCCCCGTCCACCTCATGGCAACCCTTCTTCCCACAAGCACTTCCGGGGAGCCTGACCCCACCTGCTGAACCAAGAGGTGAGCACATGATTGGGCTGGACCAATCAGAAACGGCCGCCACGCTGCTTCTGGGATGGCCAGGTGACCCAGGGTGGTCCACCCAGAGGGAAGGCCTGGGCGGGGCTGGGAACTGCTGGGGAGACAGTCACGCTTCTCCAAGGTTGCTGAGAGAACAGGGTGTAAGGCCTCAACTGCTGGCTTGCTGCAGTGGAAAACGGCTGCCCAAGGAAGGCTGACATAAAGGAAGCAGAGCCAACAGAGAGAGGGATCACTGCCCGTAGAAATAATCAAGCTCCAGGGCCCAGCTGGGCTAAGTATTGTTTTTGTGGTGGATGGCTGATAGTTTTTCCAAAGCCCTCAGAGAATGATGCACATAACTTCTTCCCAGGCTACTACAAGATTTGCATCAACTCCCACATTTATGACTACCAGGTGAGGGCATCTATAAACAACTTTTCTCTCAGCCTGTCATCGCCTGCATCCCAGACTGGCCTGTGGTTGACAGCCCAAGACTTGGCAGTCCAAGGACCTATTAAATCATGGACCATCCATGGGACCTTGTGCAGGGAATGTATTTGAATCTAAATTGCACCTCCATGATTCCCTGTCCCTCTCTTTTTGTCCGGCCCTCTCTTAATGTTCTCATTGCGTGATACCTTTTATTAAAGGGGATTTATGCCTTATCTGCCAGACAAAGCCTTTTGAGGATACCAAGGCAGCCAAGCAAATGAGTGACTCTGACTCCACTATCATCTTTGAATCCTCAGCACACAGCCCAGGGGTCAGCATAGAGTTGGTCCTGACTAACACTTACTGAATAAATAAATAAGTAAGGAGATCTTCCCAAATACGCTGAATGCCCTGTGAGAGTAAAAGTAGGTACAGCCCTGAACCCTCAAACAGAGCCAGAAAAATACTCTGCATCTAAGAGATGCTCCAAATACATTTGTTGAATGAGGACAGAAGGAATTCCAAGCACTTCCAAGTTCACCTATAAACAGCTGGTACTGTGTATAATTTTGTGGGAGAGAAGATAGGAGGGAGGATGCATATTCCCTATTTCCTGATTTCTTAAAAGCCTAGTCAGATATGATGAGGCCTTGGACTCTACGGGTCCCCCAATTTGCATTATTGATCTAAAATATCACTTACACAGGCAAATTCTGAATGCAAATTACCTGGTGGAGAAAAGTACGTGAGGAGTTACAGCCGTGACTGTACATGACCCACATTATATTGCTATAAAACGGAAAAGATGACCACATGCAATATGTTTTTGAAATTGTGATATTGCAACTGTGGCCTCGAACCGGGATCTGAGAATTGGGGCTTCAATGTCGCCCTTATTCCCCAGCATGTGGTTTCAATCACAGATTTTTTCTAGAGTTAGAAAGTGCAACAATTGCAATCAGGCATGCAAAAATACATATGCAGTTTAACCCACATGAAAGGCAAAACTAAGGGGAAGAAAGCATTGCATAAGGGGAATGGAATTCGGGTGACTTTCTTTTTGTTCTTTTGCTTTCATATACTTACAACAATATTTTTAAAATATAAAGCACCCTCTCTTCCACCTGAGACACCAATTCTTGGATACCGAGTCTCTTGGGGGGCTTTATTAACAGGGCAGTAAGGAGAAATGGCAATTTTACACCAACTAGACTTTAAAAAGCATGAACACGAGGATCAGAGAAGTACTCAATTTGAGTTTACCAAGGGTATGTGAGCCCTGGGACCAAAACCCCAAAGCAAAAGAAGGTAGCCAGGAACTTCCCGACTGAGTGACCCTCATGCATCAACCACAAGCACTGGGCTCTCCACAGACACTTTTGCTGCCTGGGTAAAGGTGAAGGTGATTAGACTGAGTGCAAGAAGACAAGAGAAGAACTTCTCAGGGACAGCCATGGGCCAAAAGCAGGCCCAAAAGATTTCTAAAGGACAAAATGAGGCCACTGGTTTCAATACTGTTCCGGTGCACTGGGAATAGTGGTGGTGCTGGTGAGGAGGGGCCCCCCACCTAGTGTACTCTGATTTCTAAGGAATGATTCAGAGTACAAAACTCAATTCAAATTCTAGACAGTTGTAACTTCTCTGAGACAATCCTACCCATCTCAGAGGAATGCTAGAATGAATAAATGAGGATGCATGTAGAGCGCGCAGTAGAGCATAAACTACGTGGTAGCTATTACCATCACCACCACCGCCACCAAGTCACTTAGGGTGAGGGCTAACTTATGACCCACCGCCTGGAGGTTGACTATCACACCATTAACAACATATCATGAATACCTTATAAAACAGAGAGCAATGTTATCCCAGAAATGAAGAACTACTTCTCCACAGTCCGCAGATTACTCAGGAGCCCTGAGGAACTTGCATTAAAAATTTCCTATCCTTTGATGATACTTTTTTAGACACTCTACTTTTCACAACAGCTGCTATTTCCAGGCTATATCCTGGGGACCTTTCTGCATTAAAAAGAGCAAAATAGCTTAACTGAGTTATATGGTCCAGCCTAAAGTTTCAACTGAGTTTCATTGTTAGTTATGTCTCCTTAGAAACAAATAGAACAATGTCATCAAAGCAACACTTCATTCTAATGTCAAAGTCCCTGTGGTCTATGAGGAATGCTGAGAAAGGCCAGCTCAAGGCTAGCGTAGCCCACATGCTACAGACATGAAAAAGTGGGCACAGGACAGACCCTGAAATAGTCCTCTGGATGGACGGGTGTTGCTACCAAGTACGATGGTTCTGCCCAGCAGACAGTCAGTTTCATGTGTGACCCCAAACAGAATATGACTCTTCTAGACAAGAACAGTTTAAATGTCCTTCCTATTGCCCCAGCATGGACCACTGCTGGTCAGAGCATCCTGTGTAAAGAGCTCAGTGAATTTGGGGCTCACTCAGCACTTAGACAAAGCAGGAGGCCAGCTTCATATATCACAGGGGTGTAACTAGATAAGCAGAAGCTACAAATCATCCATGAGTGACAATAAGGGGTCAGAAACAAAAATATCACCAATCCCAGCACAGACAGAGAGGAAGAAAGAGTTCATGGGCCCTTGAAAAAAGGTTCAATAGAATCAGCCAGACAAGACCTGAATGAAGAACTATATTCTTAGTCACAATAAGGCACTCATTTGGTTCTTCAATAAGAGAAGCTAAAATGCTTTATCAGAATTCACTGTATATTATTCATAGTTGCTACAAACACTTGTAATTAACTGCAGCTAAATTCCATTCTCAAGGGGAGGTTCCAGTTGGTCCTTCTGTTGTCTTCATAAAGGGGAAGAACTCTGTTAGGCACTACAGGCAAGATATTAGTACCCAGGTTGAGTACCCACCCTGAAAAAATGTGGGATTCTGCCTTACTGAGGCTCATTTCTCTCTGACCTACACATTACACAGACCTACAGCAAATGAAAGATGTTCCTAAAGAATGAATCCAAGGTGATCGGCCAGGGCTGGGCTACTGACAAGGCAAAATGTGCAGGATGCCACAGTTTAGTCAATAGGACATGGGATATACTTACCACATGACCTCAAATGATTGACAGTTCTCTGCTTCCTAATGCTCCTTGATTATGTTTTAATAACATCACCAGCTTATCTTAGAAGACGTTATCTGCCAGGTGGACTTCTAATAGCTACTTAAAGAAAACATGCATTTTGTGTTCAGCTCAATCATCATGGAAATAAAAGATGATTTAAATAGAAAGAAGTCACACTTCACCAGTAAGTCCCAAAGAGGAATGCAGAATTTTTGATTCAGAACACAGAAGATGATAGCAAATCTTTTTTCCATGACTGTAGCATCAAGATATACAAGCCAAGGTACTCATTCAAGTGGATAATTTATATGAATTGCACATGATATATGCCTTATAATACCTAAAATGAATATGGCAATGGACAGCAATCACTATGAATGATATCTTTATCACTTCCCTTTTAAAATAGTTTTGATCTAAAATAAAGAAAGCAGTGGTAAATATATCACAGTGGGACACAAAATAGAGTGCTAAATCCTCCTAGGAAACCTCCCAGATTTAATTAGGGTGCCAGTAAAACTGGATTTTCTCAATTTCTTATATTTATCAACTCACTGAAAACGTTAAACTTGCAGTCTTTAATCTTATGCACTGAGTCATGCAGCTAAATATTCATTGGCTCATTATCCACATTACTTACCATGACCCAGACCTTTCTGGAAGCTAACAAAAGGTCAATTGTCTCCATGAAATTTAAGGTATTAGGAATCTCAAATTAGGAATGCTGGTACACTGTGGAAACACTTCAATTATCTTTGAAACAACTAAACAAAATCAGTTGGTCCATTTATAAGTGAATAAATAGAAAATGAAGTGAAATTGGTGAGCCCACAGTTAATGAAGTGATCTATTAACAAAGCTTCCATGTGAAATCTAAACCTGTCTTTTGACACCATTTAACAGGACACTAATCCTAGAAGGAAAAGGATTATTTTTAAAATTTAATCTTATTTTTTTAGCCCAGTATTTTATTTTATTTCATAATATTACTATATATAATACATAGAACAAATATATACTTCATTGCATTTTGGTCCAGTATTATTTTAAAGTAAAATACCCCCCAACTGGTCTAAAACTGATATGGTTGAACTATAAGCTTTGAAAGTATTTAATTTTGTATCCTCATCATCAAATTAATAATGACACTATACAATAAATAAATAATAAGTACACAAATAAATCCTGTTGAAATCCTGCTTCCCCAAATGGACAATTCCCCATTCAAACAAACAGAATGCAAAGCAACTCACTAATTCCCCCAAAAAAGTTCAAATTCCTAAAGCAGCCATGGAAAGTCTTCCTCAAGCTGATTCTGACTCACTTTCCAGTTTCCCCACGCATCTCTTACATCACAAGCCCCACGAGAGGGCATCTTTGTTCCATCCACTGCTGCATCCCCAGTCTAGAACAATCTCTAGAAACTCTAAGTGCCATATTTTGTTGATTGGCTGCATGAGTGTCTGAATATAGTAGTACCTTTAGACTTAGGGAAGATGCACCCCATCCTAGATCCCAACCTCTGGAAAACACCATATATCAAATTCACACAAAATACATTTACTGAAAAATACATGGGTGCCCCTTCATCACCTGAGATCTGCAACACGGTGTGACATGTGACCCTAAACATCCTCTCCCGTGTTTAACATGGGTCAGGCCACAGGCTCCACATCTCTCTTTCACTATATCCTCGAAACCAAAGCCCACTGTATCTGAATACCCTGTAGGTTAATGCTGTGCCTTCCCCAACACCAGAAAGAGAAAATGTTTCTGGATGTCAAGAGTATTTGAGTCTCATAAGTGTTTAGATAACAGAAAAGACAAATTACTTAACTCATCAGATCTTTCCTCAGCCTGAATCTGAAAGATTCTTGTAGAATAAAGTATTGTGTCCCAGAAGTACCGAGGGTCCATTTTCTTATGTTTCAGTTCATGATTTGAGACGTGCTTACAGACTGGATTGATGCACTCACAATAGGTGAATGTGGCAGCTAATACTGAAGCATTTGCAGAACTAGAAATAACATGCATAAAGCATCATACCAGGTCTCTATATTGGCCTCCAGATGGACATTGCATATACTAAGATTTCAATTTTCTTTAATGTGATATGATTTAACTAATTTTTTTTAGAAATTAAATTTCAGGTTTCAATAATTTTATTTATAGTTTTATATTAATCGTTAAATGAAAACATATTTTATGAGTCAATACAAACATTGATAATCTTTCACTATTACTTTAATTTTCATTTAAATGTTATTAACTTGCAATATCTTTAAAGAGAAACAACCTGAAAGTACCCAAGAACTTAAAATGTTCCATTTCTTACATTTCCTTTAGTTTGCATTTTTGTGAAGTGCATAGAATTTTGTTTTAGATCATTATAATTTAACTTAATTGTTAAATATTTTATATTGTTCTATTTTTATTATATAAATAACATAGGCATAAATACCACTGTACTTAAATTTATGGGTATATCTTTAAATATTCCTTTTAGATATTCTCCTATATATGGAAATCCTAGGAGAAAAGGAAATATTTTTACAACTTTTGATAGAGAGTTCCAGATTAAACCTCAAAACCAAAATATGAAATTGTACTTCCTGCACAGGGCACATCAATGCCCACTTGTATTAACAGTTTCAACCTTTCTTAACTCTACACGTATAAAAGTTGAATACGGTTTCTATTCTAAATAGTTTCTTCCTTGCTAATAAACCTGAATATTTCCCAAATATTTATTGGTCATTTGAATAACATTTTAGAATTTTGCCAATTGGCCTACTATTATCTGGGCTTTTAAACTTTTAGCTTGTTGATTTGTAGGAGCTGTTTATTTATTAAGCAGATTAAATATCTGATCAGACAGCTAAAAAAAAAATCCTATTACTAACTCAAACACATACTTACAGAAATTATTCAAAAGTGTACTTCTTTTATTAATGTGGTGCTAAATTACTTTATGAGTTCTTAAAGATTCTTATTGTTGGCACATCTGAAGTGAGGAATAAGAAGGGCTCTGTGTTTCCATCTGTGAACACCAGGAACGGTATTTGCAGGCCAAACACAAGTTTAAAGCAGACAGGGAAGTGAACTCTGTAAAGTGGAGATTTGTAGAGTGTGATAATGAGGCAAGTCGTTATGTTCTAACTGGTCTTAACTGTTCCATAAATGTTTCCTTTACCCTGTAAACTTTAAGGTCAAGATAATATTAGGAGCACTTAAAGTAAATAAAACCTATGTGGGCCTTGGCTAGGGAACATGGCTTTGTTGGGGAGGTGGAATCTGGAATACTCTTTAACTGCTATATGAACACATAAAAATATATTTTCCGCTCCAGCATGATTGCCAAACTTAGATGAAGAACAACTGCGCGGTATCATTCAGCTTCTAGGTAGCTCCTAGGAATTTCATGAGTGTCAAGCCCCCAGCGGGTTGGTTTTGTTCTCTGAAGCAGAGCCCTGGCAAACGCACAAGAAACACAGAACAGGCCATAGACTGTGAGGGAGAATCTAGTCACCAAAGAGCAAGATCATCTTGGCAGGCATGTGGTTTCACACCATTTGTGATATGTTAATACCAAAAAAGTTCATGCCATTATTAAATCTTCCTGTGAAACAATATCCAGATTAACTAGTGTATTTCATAATCCTTTTTTAATCCCAGAAAATGAACAGCTATCAATATATAGTACAATTTATTAGTACCTTAAATTAACAGTAGAAATTTCCCCTCAGCTATTAATCCTGTGATACCACTGGGTTTTTTTTGTAAATGCAGCCAGTATATTTTTTGGATTTCCTTCAAACATTAGCAAATGTGACATCGATGGATTCATGCTTAGTGTCTGAAACATCTTAAATGTCACAAGCCATACCTTTGAAATAGAATATTTTTAGTTATACAGATATTTTAATAAATGGGCAAGTCAGGATCTGTAACGCACACAATTAACAGTTTACCATACATCAGACCTGTATACGTTAGGACCTGAATTTATTTATTCATATATATGTATATATTTGTTTTTGAAACAAAGCTCATGAGCTTTTATATACATCGTCTCTGATTTTTTTAGGCAATGATAAACAGTGGAAGTATGTTCAGTTCCTGTTTCAAGAAAGAAAAACACCCTGTCCCAGGCAATACAGCAGGTGACGGCTGAGAATCCAAATCTGAGTCTTTCATCCTAATTCCAAGAGTTTCAAAAGTTGTCAAATCACGTTTCCATTTAAAGCAGCAGAACATGTGCTATAACGTTCTTCATCTTTCCAAAAGAATGAAGAAGCCGTGCTCTAACTGCAAAGCCCCACGAAGAACAAGGAACGGAGGTGGGAGCAAAGCTCTCCGGCAGACTCTGTTCTCTTCCTCGGTTCTAATTGCATGGTTGCAGGGGGAGAGTAAACAGCAGCGCCTCCCACCGGGCTCCCTGCAGGTTCTCCTTGTCGGAGTGAGATGCTGCCCAGGATTTATACAGTTTGAAACATACCGGAGGAGTCTGTGTCACTCAATCCCCCTTCCATCGCTGGCTCAGAGGAACCTGCAGTGTCTCACTGGAGCCTGTAACTGTCAAAGGGCATTCCCCAAATCCATCAATACTGCCTGCTGCCATATAAATACCCCGCTGCTCTACAGGTTGCAAATATTTCAATCATCACACAGACCTGCTGCAGCATCTGAGCAAACTTGGAAAAAAACTCATGAAATCTAATGGCTTTATTTACCCTTCTAACATAAGAGAAACACACACGCCTAAACCTTCACTTTCCAAATGTTTACTGGGAGATTAGAAAAACAACAGATGACAGCCAGTGTGTCAGCCTAGAAGAATCACAAAAATCCTTCTTTAAACAATCTAGCGGCCAGATGAAGACCCCAGGCCAGGAGCCCCTGTGTGTGCTTAAGAAGTTCACTGGGCCAGCATTCCTTTAGATTGCAAAGAAATATACAAGACATGGACTCAGCCTCAAGGCCAAAAGTCCTGCAAAGAGAGGCCCGCCTTGGCCTCACCTAAAGCAAATGTTCTTAGATCTAAATCTCAGAATCAGAATGCAGGAGACCAGAGCTGCCCTGTGTACCTGTTCAGATTAGACACTGAACACTCAATGGGTCACCATTTTCATAGACCACAATGTGAAGGGAGCCTTCTATAGGTACAGTAACAGCCTGCAGGACTGCAGAGAGCGGCGTCTGGGCCAGTCTACCACTCACTAATGTCCTGCTCTGTTCTCTGTTCATATTTATGAATAAACTCACCAGTCATTCGTTCAGTCAACAAATAGTCACTGAATGCAAATGAAACATGAATCTCATTCAATCCTGCAAACACTACTGATTAGACACTGTTCTTCCCGTTAAGCAAATGATAAAACTGTGGCTGAGAGAGATTGATACAGTTGTCTAGATGGGTCACAAGGCTAGTCACCTGATGTCCGAATCTGAACCCAGTGCACTTCTCTCCTGGACTGAGCTGCCTGCTCCATTAGAGCGAAGAGTTTCTTGCCCAGCAGTGACCGTAAGAGTCAAGTTCTTGGGCAGGAAGCTGGAAGGCAGGGTCAAGGAGGGTACAGTGAGGTGGAGTGAGGGGGCAAGGACCAGCAGATTTAGAAACCAGTGCTGGAGGCCAACTGGAATGGCAGCTCCCAGTCCTCCACACCCCCTTGGTGGATAGGCGTGGAGCCGCGTTGTGTGGTGGACAGGCCCCGGAGCTGGGAGTCAGAACTGTGCCCATATTGGGGTACTTTATGGCCTTGAATGGTACTAATTTCTCTGACTTTAAGTTCTTTATCTGTAAAATGGGAATAAAAAAACCTTCTGGAAATACTGTGAGGACTAAACAGGACTGTGGAATTATAGGGGATAGAGAAACATCTGGCCACTGTAGATGTTCCATAAACTGTAGATTCTGTGCTACTTGTTGTTCTGGGATGTGTGCGTCCTGGTTGGGTCTCCGGCATCCCCAGGGTGCCCGTTTTCCTAAGTGGGATGGTCAGGTGCGGGAATTTGTTCCTTCCTGCCTCTCCTTCCCCAAAAGGACATCAGGAGAGTAATGTGTCCCCACTCAGGAATGACTTCTCTCTCTCTCTCCCCCCTACTTAAGTAACAAAGACAGAGGTAATCACAATAGCTAACTTAGCCAAAGTAATTTACATTTTCCTCTCTTGGCAATACGGATTCTTAGTGATTTCCACGTTTTCATATCTTTTACGTTTATTCATTTATGTCTCTTTTTCCTGTTTCTAAAAGGGAGCTATTCCTGCCCACTGTTTTGGAAGTAAGAAAACCCGGGAACAGTTCTATAGGCTCATAAAGACAGTGAGCCAGAAGCGAGAAGGCGCAGCAGGGCGCCAGAGGGCGTGGAGGGACGGAACGAGCCAAGACAGTTATACCCTTATTGGTTATGGCAAATGTTAAACAGTCTAGAAAATCAGGGGCCTTGGAAAAGACTTGTAAAAATAACACCATGAGAGCTTTACTGTAAAGGCGGGGAACATGAAAAGAGAAGCGGTGGGTGGCATTTGAAACACGTTGGAGCCCTTGCTGGAAACGCGCCCTGAACTGCTCTCGCAAAGCAAGGCCTCCTTAGAAGTTCCTCCAGTGGCCCCGTAACAGGTAGGTCAAGGTGGGACCCTGCCCCTGGCAGACAGAGGGTTTTCAGTACCTCAACTGGCACTGAGAAATGAGGGGCACACGTCACAGACTGCACCAGCTGCTTTCCAAGGCTCTGAGAGGGAAGCTAGGCAGCTGCCCAGAGCAGAGGTCTGAGCGATGGCGTACAAGGGAAGTCTCTGTGCAAGAGGACAGAATGGGTGTTCTTTTTGATATGATGTAATGATCAAGATAATTCTTCATGGAAATTTTTTTTTGAGACCATCACACAGCAATCTCTCAAAAGTGACCCTAGTGAGGGTCCTAAGTAAGGACAGTTGAGCAGA
Source organism: Manis pentadactyla (assembly GCF_030020395.1). Lineage (NCBI taxonomy): Eukaryota > Metazoa > Chordata > Mammalia > Pholidota > Manidae > Manis > Manis pentadactyla. The sequence continues at coordinate 63,916,757 of NC_080033.1, read as the reverse complement.
TGTCCTAAGTGGATGGCTACGTGGATGAGTTTCGCTCTTGCCCTGGCCTGCACTGTAAAATGAAATGCCTGTTGAGCTCCAGGAGAAAGTGCAGGCAGCGCCAGGAAGTCAGCTGCTAGCCCTGCCTGCCTCTCTGTATAGTGAAGGCACGTTTCTGATTTTACCATCTTTGAGTTCTCGTTCCCAAGTCACCATGACATGACCTCTACAATGAGTCTCTTGTGCTTCACTTCCTAAGTTCCACTGCAGTGAAAGCAGTGGTGTTCGTTCTACTCTCTGACTATTTAAAACTAAAATGAACTTTTCTCTTTATGAAATTAAGTATCTGATTTCCCTGACTCTTAGGAAACCTACAGAAGCCTAATTTGAGTCAACCATGGAACCATCAACTGCTCAAACATGTTCATGACATCATGATATCCACAAGTCAGGGGCAAGAGATGCTCTGGGGAAAGCACAAAAGTGTGAAACTGGGCCATTATGACAGCTTTCTTAATTTCAGCTCTGCCACTTACTGACCCTGTGTTTTGGGCAGGATACTCAACTATGAAATGGACACAATAATAACATATATTCATAGAGTTCAGATGAAGACAGAAAGACAGAACACATGTAAAAAACCCTTAGGACTGGGTCTGGCAAAATAAGAATCTGTATTAGAGATGATTATTATGATTATTGTTACTATTATTAATAAATTGCTGGTCTCTGACACACGAATAGTGTTATGTGATGAAAAGACCATGCATGACCTTAGAGTGTGACCTTAAGCAAATTGCTTAATTCATCTGAGCCTCAATTTTCCCTTGTCTGTGAAATAGGGAAAATAACAGGAATCTCTTGGGGATTATAGGACTCCAGGGAGTAGATGCCAAATGTATCTTTGCTCTCTTGCGAAAGAGGACTGGAAATTTTGAACAATTATTCTGATCCAAACAGAGAGCAGGGTCCGACATTTATAAAGGGCCTACGTAAATAGAGGATATTACTGCAACTATTTGCACTTCTATCAGCCCCTATGCTGAATAATCAATAATAAATGTTGTTTAAACAAATGGTGTAATTTTCCAATCTGTGTTGTTCTAAACCGACCTTTACTCCTCATTGCCATTTGTAATGCATGCATAATTCATTGATGAAGCAGAAGGAGAAACAAGGATGTTGGCCTAAGTGGCCCTTTTTGGGTTGTTTCTGATGATTTGTTATAACCCTATAAATAAAAAAACAAAACTTGTCATTGTAAATATGCATTGTGTTATCTAGAGGTATATTTAGTGAGTAAAATAATAAAAGCTAGCCTGCCTCTCCTGGAAATCTCAAGGTATAATTAATTGCTGGTAAGATTTATTCTAGAATTTGAGAGCCCTGAAGTAGAAGGGAAAATAAAGGCCACTGTCAACACAAATGCTAAAAGAAATGCCTAAAGGGCAGAACCATTTGCCATTTGCAGGAGGTGTTTGCCAGCATATCCATTGGGAAGGCAAAAAGGGTGACTCAGACGGTGTTTTTGTTCAGGTGGAGATATGTGTGTGGATGTATACATATACTTGCTAATAAATCATAAATCAAGGGGTTTGTAGAGCTAACTTCTTTCAACTTCAACTCCTGTCTGTTACTTTTTCACACACAGGACAGACATATACACACACACCCAACCTCCACCTGGAGAAAGTGTGTGTGTGTGTGTGTGTGTGTGTGTGTGTGTATGCCCACATGCATACACACACACATACTTTTTTTTTAATAAGGCATAGATTGAGAGGTTTTCAGAGCTAGCCTCACTGACCTCTCCCTCCAGCCTGCTGTGTGTCTACCTGCACAGACTCACTGTGCAATAAACCCTTCCAACACGGGAGACGAGTGCAAGACACCCGTCTGTCCCCCGTGTGCTCCCTCAGATCACAGCTGATGACACGTCAATGAAACGGGGCTTCCTCGGGTCCCAGAGATCAAAATAAGGGCTTAACCTGCAATTTACTCTACAAGTCCCAAGACATTTGCCAGATCTGAAGACTTCATTCTAATCTTCCCTGCTGAAAAAAATAATCAAATATTCCCGCAAAGATGTATTGACAACTCTTAATTAACCATGCTAATGGGGGGAAGAGAGAGCATGGATAAATGAAATTCACACATAACCTAAAACCTTCATTTGGCCATTAATTCCAACTTCTCCTTCACTAACCCTTGCAGAAGGCAGGGGGCAAGGCGGGATTAGTACCTGCTTGAACCGTAGAATTACTTGATGTTTACGGCTGCACCACGACTGCCATTTGTGGGACAAGCTAACAAGCAAGGGAGAGCCCAGGACACCATGTGTTCCAAAGGTGTCGGGTTTGGTGGCAATGTGTTTGGGTCCTTTGGGGTACAGGAAAATATGTTTTAGGCATATTTCAGAATGGAGTTAGCTGGAATGTTTTTGCAGCAATAGAGGCAGATTTGATGGAGACTTTCTGGTTCCCTACCCATCACTGTTGCTACCCAAACAGAAGGGAAGGAGCAGAGGAGGCAGAGGGAGTGGGGCTGGCACACGTGCCGGGTCAGACAGCGATTGCTTTGTAAGGACCTGCTGACTGCAGTGGATCAAGTGTGCAGAAAGGGCAAAAGCTGAAGTCCATGCATTTTCTAAACCAAAGAAAAGATGAGAGGGCAGGAAGTTTGCCTAAGGAGCTGATGAACTAGCACTGACTGAGTACCTTCTGTGATCCAGTCCCACACGTACATACTGCAAGGAGGCACCTTGGATGGACGCTCGGCAAAGAACAGAAAGGGGCTTTCTCCTCCTTCTTCAAACATCTGCACAGCCACACCAGGTGGCAAGAGCCAGAGCTCTGGGGCCTTGGGCAAGTTATCCAAACAACTGTGTTTCCACCCCGTCGGCTGGTCTTCTCTGCGCCCAGACTGTGCCCAGCATAGTGTAGACACCCAGTAAGCAATCCTTAAAATACGAATAGTTTGTGTCTGTCGGGCACTGCTGACTGGCCAGGCACATTATATGGCCCACCTCATTTCATCACGCCCACAGAACATTGTCTGTTGTTACCCCTGTATTACAGACGAAGAAACAAAGGCACACAGGGAGTGATGTCACCTGCCAGAGTTACAGAGCTGGAAAGGAGCAGAGGTGAGCAGCAGACCCAGGCCATGAAGCTGCAGAACCAAGCTCCTAACCATGACACAGGCATTTTTTGGAGCTCTTGCTAACGTTTCAGACAGACAATGTGCTCCTAGAGTTCCCTCATCTAAGCCCCTACAAGTTAGAGATCACTACCATTCTACAAATGAGGAAACTGATCTCGGAGGGAGAGGGGCAGTGAATTGCCAAGGTCACAGAGCCAGGGAGTAGGGGCAGTACACCCAGGGCCGGTCTGTCCTTCCAGGTGAAGGTAATGATTCAGAACACAGGTCTGCAGCGGGTTTGAATCACTCTGTGTACGGCTGCTCACTGGGGACCTGGCCTCAGCCCTCTGATTACTGTAGAACTTTATTACTTTCTGAATTCCCTTTGCTTATCTCACTTGCCCCTTCCTCCCATTTTTCCCTTCCAGGGCCCCTTTCTTCCCAGCCAGGTACCCAACCCCCACCCCACAGCCATCTCATCTCTGCTGTGAAATGTTTGTGAAATGGTCACCATTCAAAAGCTGCACAATGGTTTGCAGTTTGCGATGCTTAGGAAGAAAAGAACCATATAAATACAAATAATCAAGCTCTAAATTGGCATGATCATTTCAGTTCACCTAAGTTTTTACAAAAACTCTTTACATGGTCTGATGTCTCCCACCTGCACTGCTGGGTATATCAAACTCCAGGGGAAACAAACGCAGAGGGAAGCGCGGGGACTCCCGATTCCTTGTCACCTGGGAACTGAAACCAGCTGATGAAGCTGCACAGCTAAAACTCAGCTCAGGCTTCTCCTGAAAATGTCCCTGGTCTCCAGGTCACATCCTAAAAATTAAGGGGATTAAGGGGACTGTGAATTTACATGTAAAAGGTAGGAAGAAAATCACAGGGGAGCAAATGTGGTGTGCGCTGGAGGCAGCTGCCCTCACGGTGAGGGGTCCTGAGGAGGGCAGACGTGTGAAGGTCAGCAGTGCATGTGGACTTGATAAAGCTGCTGCCTGGTGCAGGAGTCCCGGAATAAGATGGATGAGAGTCCACCACTGACCAAGGGAGGTATGGCTGTGTATCTATGCCTGAGGCTCTGCAGACTCCCTGGGTTCAAATTCACCCTGCTCTCACTGTGCACTGAGCTCAGAAAAGGTACTTAACCCTCCACGCTCTCTCATCTGTAAAATGGGCATAATAAGAGAGTTGTAAGGACCAAGGATATAAATCCACATAAGGCACCAAGCGTGGTGCCTGGCCCACAGCAAACACTCAATAAATGTTAGTGATTGGCAGTGCGTGGTACTGACTGCATGGCTGGTGCTTCACATAGACCACTCTGTGCAATTCAAGCCCAGGCAAGAGGCACACTTCCATCCCCACTTTATGGGCTAGGGATGCCCAGGTCTCAACCTACTGGCAGGTGTCCTCACAGTGAGTGACCTTCAGTTTCCTCGTGTCTGCAGCAAGACAGAGCCCAATGTCAATACCATGTGGGAGGGGCACGTATGCAGGAAGTTAGGAAGTAGGAGGAATCCACACCCAAGTGGGCACCGGGAGGACCAGCAGAGTAGCCAGTATCCGACACAAGGCTATAGAGGTGGGGTGGAGAGCCAGAGGGGCCTACACGTGCGTGCTGTAACCAGGAGATGCACAGGACTCCCAAGGAGGGCAATGCAAAGGAGGGTTTGAACGGATCTAAGAGACCTGAGGGGATTCCAGTGGAAACCGGGGTCCGACTAGCAACAACCCCATCTGCATTCAAGCATTACCTCACTGTGAAACCGTAACCTCCTTCAGGATTGGCACAGCTGCCATGGGTCCCTGTGGCACCTTTGCTTCCATGGCCATAAAAGGGGGTGGTGAGCAATGGGAGCTGGGTCACTTGGTGCAGTCAGTGGTTGCACTGTCCATAGGGACTTTAAAAGCAGCAATAGACTGACCAGAGGCCGGCTGCTTGCCATCATCTCCACGCCTGGCCAGCTTACTAAACAGGGTCAGGGGAAACACACCCCTGCCTCTGGGCGGCCCTGGAGTGATAGGCAACCCATGCTCTGCATTGTCTCAACAAACAAATACTCCCTGAAGGACTAAGCCTGATAAAAGTGGTCTGGGGAAGGGCAGAAACCCTGCTTATTTCTGGGCAGAAAACGTGTAAACTGACTGACACTGCGATACAAGAAATACATCTTTCAAGAAGAACCATACCATTTTTTCTTATGTGAAATAGTAACACATGCCCACACAGTCGTTGCTACAGGCTGACTGTGGCTACAAAATGCACTCCCAGGGTCCAGGATTTATTTCCCTTTCTCAGGCACCCAGGACAGATCATGAATACCCCTCACCAGCTGATGATCAATTGCTCACACTTACAGACTGGCACCCAGCACTCCCCCCTCCACCGCCCTGTGAACAAGGTTAAAAGAACAGACTCCTGAGTGATGGTCAGAGGGGAACTGGCTTAGGAAGAGGAAGTGGAAAATATTAAGAAATCAACATGGCCATTTAAAAGCAAAGCCCCTTCCACGCCACAGAAGACATTTCGCTATTCATCTTGTTCCCTGACTCTCTGCTTCACCCTCTTGATGGAAGATGGCTTAACTGACATAAAAACCAGCTATACATGAACAGCGGTGATTGATGGAGCCATTTCAAGCATCAGCCAAAAAATGGCACTAAAAGATGCCTTGGGCTTCCTGTTAACTGTTTTATGAGGGTACCAATACTTTTTCCTCTCTTGTTTAAAGACTAAATTAGCAGAACAAGTACTTTCAAAAACAGCATATTGTTATACCGAGATTGGAAAATAAAAGTGGAAGGCCTTTGGAATGTTAGCGTATGTGTGCGGGCAGTCAGGGTGGTTATAAAAGGCATTTGCCATTGGTAGCTTTTGGTTTTGGGGTACACGACTTAATGGGGCTTTACTTAACTCCATGTAATAACAAACTGCTATAAAGAAGTCTTACTATACAAACACAATGTCTCAGTGGCAACAGAAAAAAAATCCAGTCTTCGGTGGGAGTCTTTAAAAAGAGTGCACAGATGCTCCAAATAAGCCATGCTAAAGGGGAGTGGGGCAAATCAGCTGCCAAACAAAAATGAGGTACGGCGGATTTGCTCAGCTTGTGCTAAAGGGTAACTAACCTCTTCCCATTCAAGGAGAATGATCCATTTGTAATACAGTGTCTTATTCTTCAGAATGTTTCTCAATAAGAAATGGAAAAGAGCAGAGGTTCCAAGTGTGTTACAGCATCCCACATTTTTGTTCTCCTTTCTGGAACTCAGAGAGGGCCATTTCCCACCTTTCTTCCTTCTTATTTGAAGAAGGTTAATTATGACCTGGGAGCATCTTCATCCTGGCACTTGAGACTCAGCCATTGTCAAGGAAGAATATTGTCCGTGCTGCACTGCAGGAACTAACTTAGGAAGCTTCCAAATTTGTAACTCCTTTTCAGAAGCCTTGGGACCAATTCTATGCCCTGGCATTCTACGGGATGACAAATATCCACCCAGTTCCCCCTTGTCTTTGAAGACGTGCACATTAGTGAAGCATAAAGCTCACTGGACTTTTACAATAAAATAAGCTGGTTATTTGGCCCATGCAGAGTAAGTTCTTATCTCAGCATTGCAAATGAAAAGGCCCACTTTCTCGGGTTCTCTCCCTGGCTCTCCAGCCAAGCCCAAAATACTCTTAATTTCTTGCAATTTTCTGGCCCAAATTATATATATCAGGAGTTCTCAAGCATGTGTACCCTTGACCTAGAAATTCTACTTCTGGCAAATCAATCCCATAGAAATCCTCATAAATGGGAAGCATTTTAGAACCAAAGATGTTCATGGCCTTGTAACTGACAAATGACAGGACTTAGTAACAACCTAAAACTCTAGTTACCGGGAAAATGTTGAACTAAAAATCAGGGATCATCTGTTGGTGTCTATCAGGCAGCCACTCCAAATGCTGCGTGCAACAGTCTGGAACAAGTGAGAGGAGTGAAATCTTAAGTGAAGAAAAGAATCTATTATCTAGGAAGCATGATGACCACTGTGTTAAAAAAAAAAAAAAGTCCCTGGAGTCCTTGGGTTGTGGTGGCAGAACAAATCTAGAATTAGCCTGTGAGGGAAGCTGACACAGGTGTAAATGCTGAGGTTATGACAGCGCGAAACAAGCCGCGGGGGTTAGCAGACCACACGAACATGTGCTAACACGCTCCGAGTGCACGTATGGGTGTTTCTCTCTCTTTTCTCAACTTATGTGTAATTTCCACTAATTTAATGAGCATGTTCTTATTTTATATGGGAAATTGCTAATTTTAAGACAAATGGAGCATCAAGAGAAAAAAAAAAACCCTTCTTTTAGCTTCTGGGATGTGTTCCATAAGGCTTGTGTGCCTGGGACCCACCTACTTCCTTGCACACTGACCGGCAGCTCTTCACTCTGAGCTCACCTGGGAAGGCTGAGCCCTGAACAAGGCACGGAGATGCCGCTTACGAAGAATGGGTTTCTTCCAGGATTTCACTGCTGAATTTGGCCATCAGAGACCGTTCCTCAAAAGGACCTGAGAGAGTGCATTTACTGATTGACAGAGGTGACGGGACTGAAAAAGGAAGCAGGGAAATCAGGGGGAAGTGCAGGGCTGGGGGAGGGATCCTAGTCCTGACGCCGCACAGCCGCACAGCCGTGTGGACTTAGACCCGTTGCCAAGCCTCCTGGAGTCTCAATTTCATCCTCTTCAACAGGAGAATAGATTGTAAGAAAGTTTAAATGAGGCAATACATGAAATGTGCCATGAATGCCAATTTCTCATTATCTATGCTCCCTGATGCGAATACCCAGCCGTGCATATGCCAGACACGAAGCTGAGCACTTCCTCCTATAATCTTCCTGAGACTATTTCATTCAAGCCCCAGCAGGAAGATTCTGTTATCACCTCCTGGTTACCTATGAGAACACCCAGAGATGAAGTTACTTTCCCACCAGGCGGAACACGGGAGAGCCAGGACTGATAGCCAGAGCCGGAGATGTCCCAACCACCCTGGACCCCGTCCACCGCTTCCTGAGCCAAAATGAGGAGCAAGCCATGCAGGAAATCAAATGGTAGAGTGGAGACTGGGTCAAGAACAAGGGCTCCCACGACATAAAATGCAACAGAGCGTGGTGTGGTCATACTGCAGGAAGGGACCTGACGGGACTCTCAGGGACTCGCGGTCGCGGGGGGACAGTGCAGGACTTGAACTTCACTTACTCCTTCTGAGGAGGTGTTTCTGTTTCCACCCTCTCCTGCCCCACAACTCCCGTGGGAACCGCGGATGGGGCAAGAGTCGAGTAATAGGGGGACTCGGGATGCTACCCCGCCTGCCTCACCTTCTTAATAAACCGCCTTGAACCCTGGTTCCAAGTCTCCCTCACACAAGGATTAGGTCTCATTTTCAGTGGAATGTTACATTTGGTCAGACCACGAAGAAAACTCCTCATTATAAACTAGGAAATGTGTGGAAAGAGAATTATTTACCCAAGGCTGCGCTCAATCAGGGTTGCCTGAATATTTATTTAGCCCACACACGGAGAAGTTGTGTTAATGTTTGCCAAGGAATGTGGCTTTATAAAGGAACTGGGTCAAAAAAGACAGCATATCATTTTACAAATAACTTCAAAATTGCTTAAGTTAAATGGCTGGGCTCTCTCAGGTTTGTCTTTTCAGAACGCTGCAGAAACAATATCCAGAATTATGTCTCATAAAATACAGGTATTACCAAGTGGCTGTTTAGCCCATTAAAGAAAATGGAGAGTGAAATCTGAATTATTTCTACCTGAGGCAGAAGCAGACAGAGTTACCAAAATTATGTTAGGCCAACGTCGCAATCCTTCAAGTCGGCAGGGCAGCAAGGCTAACAGCTCCTGCACCAAAACTCTATTAGGAGGGCTGTAATTTTCAGTCAATAATGACAGGAATTCCATTTCTCAGTCCCAAATCTAGTGTGGCTATGGGGAATTCACCTAAAACATTTGCTTTCGGTTTATAAGCAGCATTTATCTACCTCAGAAAGCCGTGTGAGGGAGAAGGGCTCTTCGGTGACCCTGAGCGAGAAGACAGCTTCAAGTCCGCTTTACAGATAAAGCGAAGGGGCAAGGAACGCTGTGACAACCTGGGTGTGAGTCCGCCTGTGCCCTCCAAGATGGGGCAAATCTGAGCAATGGCACCATACTAGCCATTACGAGTAATAATGGCAATAACAGTAATGATGGTCAGCGCCGGGACAGGTGTGAGGCATGTGGGCGCGGATAATAATAAAGGGTGGAGGGAAGGAAAAGAAAAGGCGGTCAGAAAGGGAAAGGAAAAAATACAGTAACAACAATGGCCATGGACAGGGACTGAGCGCTTACTGTGTTCCGGGAACTATGCTCAGGGTTGGGCACATAAAGCTCACCTCAGCTACTATGGCGCTTCGGTAAGCAGCACCGGTACCCTCACTTGAATGTCTGTGGGTCACAGAGTCTTCATCGAGCCAATGGAGGCACTGCTGGCCCCCAAAAGGCTGGTGTGGGTGGAATGAGGTGAGCGGGGTTGAGAGTCGTGGGCCACTAGAGGCTGAGGGCTAAGCAGGGACTGGACACACGTGAAGGACACACTCATCCAGACAGGTGTCGCTAGTCAGTAGAGCCCCAAACTGCAGGTTGCCCGTTTGAGACAAAGGGGTACACAGCCTGACACTAATTCATTCTTAGGGTCCCTGTGGCCCACCACTCTTTGCCATAAGTTCTGAAGAGTTACCACATGGGCTCATTCCCTAACTGTCTTGCCAGTGAAAGGGGGAGCTTCTTGAGCGCACTGCCTCCAGAGCCCTGTGCCTGCAATGCCCCGTCCAGCCTGACCCTATAGGTGCTCAGTAAATATTTACCTATGAGAAGATGCGTGAAGATCATGAGCTCTGCTCTGCTGCAACAGCCATGCAGGCAGGTGGTTGCTGAGACTTCTGGAGACTGTAGATCACAAACAAAGACTCCATGAACTTCCATGGGGAAAGTAGGCAAATTAGTGTCCTGAGGCTGCCATAACAAATCCCCACAAACTGGGTGGCTTCAGACAACAGAAATGCACTCCCCCCAGCTCAGGAGGCCAGAAGTGTGAAATCAAGGTGCTCCTGCTGGGAGCTCTGAGGCGGAACCACCACACCGTGCCCTGTGCCTCTCTCCCTGGGTCAGGTGGTCGCCAGCAATCCTTGGGGTCACTTGGCTTGCAGATGCACTACTCCAGTCTCTGCTTCTGTCTTCATGGCCTTCCTCTCTGTGTCTCTCCATGTCCTTTCCTCTTCTTCTAAGGACAGGAATCACTGGACTTAGGGCCACCCTAAATCCAGGATGATTTCATCTTGAGATCCATAACCAATTATATCTGCAAAGACCCTAGTTACAAATAAGGTCACATCCTGAGGCTCAGGGAGACACAATTCAACCCTCTTCCCTCAGAGTCTGCAGCCTCCCAACTGCTAGAGTTTTCCCTTCCCAGTGCCTGCTTCACAGCTTAGAACTAGAGGGTGGCCTTGTCATCACGAACTTTGCAAATGCGGAGGGGTAGGTAGGTGCCTTGTCTATTCCACAGTGAACCTTGAGGGGAAAAAGAGAGCTCCAAATGCCAGAACAGCCAAACCCCTAAAGCTTTGGGTAGAAAAGAAAGGACGGGGGAATGCAGGTGGGGCTCAGGGCCCGGGGAGGAAGGCCTGTGGGTCCTCAACACTGTCACACTGGTCCCACCAGCAAGAAAACAAGATACCCCTGGACCCAGTTCACCACCCGCCTCAACAGGAACGAGGCTCTTCCTTCCCCAGGGGGACAGGAGAACAACTCTGCTTTTCCTGCTCTTCCTCAGGAGAACAGAAATGCCACCTCCCACCTCCCAGCTCCCCCTGCGCCTCTGGAGGGTCACACAATGCCCCTGACCACGAGGTGACACAGTAGACACACACAGTTGCTCTGGGCCACGGCTGGAGGAAGCTATGGGGAAGGGTGGCAGGATGAACCGGCAGTGAGTCGGAGGTCACACCAGACACACTGGGCTGAGGAATAAACACACATGGCGGCTGCAGATCCACAGCGGGTATGGCTGGGCTAGTCAGGCCGTGCTGGCATCTTGTGGGCAAAGGGGAGTTATGACGTGGGGGACACAAAGCTGCAGGCCTTGGGAACAGGAGCACAGCAGACAGAGTGCCGCCCCATCTGATGTGCTCAGAATTCAGAATTTCTCCATGTTGTAAAGGTAATTTGATGCATAAACTGCATATTAGGAAAAAACCCCAGTGGGGCTTGGGGTAAAGTCCTGTAACAAACAATATATACTTCTGCAGTGAAAATACGATTATTCACAACAGAGAGAAAAAACAGGGACATGAAATCAGCTAAGATCAGGTTTTACCACCAAATGAGTTTGCTATAAATTTACCCCCAAAAAAATTCATTTGCTTTTCAGAGCTTTTTGGATTTTGGAATAGCAAAGAAGGGACTATAGATGGGTATTTACAAACCTGAATCGAGGCACTTTCTTAACCGAGGCAGCCTCATCCCCCAGAGAAAAGGTGTGCAGCAGGGCTGGGACTGACGTCCAGCACGGCTGTCACCACCACCCAGACCCAGATAGCTCCACTTGTATCTCCTCCGTAACTCCGGCTTCCCCCAAAGGGTTCAGTTCGATGAAAGAATTTGGAAGCTACAAAACAGACTGCAAATTACTGCTCTATATCAGGGGTGGCAGAATTTTTTTTTTGTAAAGGGCCAGACAGTAAATATTTTAGGCTTTGTGGGCCAAGAGGTAAACCGAGAGTATTAGGAGGTACTTAGGCAACAAGATAGAAAACGAATTCCCACACATTTTATGGATGAAATTTAAACTTTATTTATGGTCCCTGAAATACGAATTCCATATCGTTTTCACATGTCATGAAATACCATGCTCTTGATCTTTTTTTTTCCCAATCATTTAAAAGTGTAACAACTATTCTTAGCTTGCAGGCCATACCCAAAGAGGTTCAGGCCATATTTGGCCCATGGGTGGGCAGTAGTTTGTGGTACCTGTTCTAGGAGATTCTTAGAAGGTCCAGTCCCAGAGTGAGACCCACTGGTGACCCCCCAAAGGGACCAAGTGAGAGCCCTTGGCCGGATCAAAAAGATAAAAACCTGGAAGCTCCTAAAACAAGGCATGCCTAGCCTTTGACTTACAAATCATTTAGAAGGAAACTGCTTTCTACTCAATTTTCCAAAACCTAAATAGCAAATATGATATGAGCTATAACTTAACAAAATTATTTTCCTTAAACACTCCCTTTCAAGAAATAATATGTATAAAGTATCCTGAAATGCAATGTTTTCACCCTCTTAAATGGGACTCATGGTACAGCAGGTAGGCTATAAACTTATTTGCATTACATGTGTTCTGTGGGTACCACCATTAATCTGAGTCACATTAACAAAATGCAGGATGAACATAAATCAATCAGACTTTGAACCATCCTGGCAGCCTCTGAAGGCTTGCCATGAGCTCAATAAGCCAGGCAAGAGCACAGATATTACCATCAGGGGACAGTCCCCTCAGTCCCAGATCCCAGGACCCTCTTTGGGGCCCATTCTGAATTTGAGCACATGTTAATTATCAAGTTTAGGCATACTTCTTAATATATAGGCTTAAGAGTATACTAATGTCTTGGCCAGCTTTGGCCAAGAACATGCAGTAACAGATTAGTTAACCCAGATTAAAATGTGCAGTCCATCCTCAGAAAGGGCTAGAAATCATCAAAGAGAAAGTACATGTGAGTAAACTACTTAAAGGCAAATGTAGGGTTTGGCAATGTTAAGGTGAAAGGGAAAACCACAAAATGACCTTTAGAGCTCTAAACATGTCTGCCGAAAAATTAAGACCAGCTGACAAACTGAAAAATCAAAAGCTTCAGAAAAACACCTATTTTTCAGGGGGCTCAGATCCAGAACAATCTCTCACCATCCTTTGTAAGCATGCATATGGAGGTCATGAATGAAAATAGCATTTATTGAGATCTTACTCCGAGATTATTACATACATTATTTCATCAAACATCTTCAATAACCATGCTAAGAGTTATTTTATCCCCAATTGATGGAAAAGAAATCTGAAGCACAGAATTTTAATTAACTTGCCCAAGTCATGAGGTTAGCAAGAGTCAGATCTGAGGCTCACAGCCTGTGCTCTGTATGCCAGAGGCTAGTAAACTGTAGCCCATGGGACAAATCTGGCCCACTGCTTATTTCTGTAAATAAAGTTTTATTCGAACACAGCCATTCCATTACGCATTGTCTGTGGCTGCATTCATGCTCCAGCAGCAGAGTGAGTAGTTGCGACAGAGACTGTACAGCCCGCAAAGCTGAAAATACTTACTCTTCAATCCTTCAGAGAGAAAGGCCACGTTCATGTGCCCCGGGGCCATCTGCCACACTACAGCCCTCTGCTGCGGAAGCACCTCAGCTCACAGGCCTCAATGAGGCAACATCCCTACACAGTCCTTAGATGTAGGACTTGCCGGCACCTCCTTCCCACAGCCACCTGAGCACTGGGCTGGATAATGGGAGCGCCTGTGATGCGAGAGCAGCCAACCCTCAGGCAGCCTGGCTTGAGTGCTTTGTCCAAAAGGCACAGTGGTGACTGCAGTGAACCAAGAAGAGTCACTCCCTTGACAGCGAAGAAGGAAGCCAAAAGCAGGAGGCAGAAGAGAAAAGACACAGGAGGAAAGCAGAAGAGGCAAGATCAGCTGAGACACACTGACAGTCCAGACAGAGCACTGCAAACAAGGTCAAGGTTCCCTGTTGCCCCCAGGCCTGGCCGGGGATCGCCCTTCTTCATCCTTACTAGGAGCTGCCGAGAGCCCCACCACTCCAGGCCACTAGCAGAGCAGAAGAGCTGCCCCAGGAGGCTTGTTCCACCACACAGGACAGCAAGAACCCAGAGCTCAGCATGGTGATGCAGCCTCTCCAAAAAGGAAGATGTAAAACAAGTCGAAAAACACAAACCATGACTGCACAAACAAAGCACACTCTATTCTAAAATACTGAGCTATCTGGAAAAAGGAGACTAACATGGCCCTTTCCCCACCAATAATGACGAGTGTTTCATAATAATTTAAATTCTTCATTAGCCCTGCCTGACATTTTCCTCCATTATCTTCATCTGCATCACTACGTGTGTGTGTGCGTGTGTGTGTCTGTGTGTGCGTGTGTGTGTGTGTGCGTGTGTGTGTGTTTATATGCATGTGTATTCTTTCTCATTTTAAAGCCAGCAGGTAAGGGGTGGGAGCTTCTGTTCCTCTCCCCCTTCTCTTGACAGAAGGACCCACTGTTGTAAGTTTTCAGGACCACCCAGCAGGAAATAGAAGTTGGGTTTTTATCCTAATCCCCTAGTTTAAAAAAAATCTGTATCTAAGATCCTGCTCTACCAGCTTAATCAGGTTTTTTTTTTAAGTTAAATTTGATTTTTAAATCCCTTAGATGACGAGACTTGTGGGTTTTTATCACTTTACTTCTATTTTTTTAAAATATAGACTTGTGGTTCTTTTTCCCAAATCAATCCAACAGAAAGTGAATTACGGTCAATGCATAATAAAATCAGATTTACCTTTTGACACGGGAGAATTGTTAGCATTTTGATTCAATGTTTTTCTAGTTCTTCAAATTCAAAAATACTGTATCAAATCCAGGACTTCCCCAAAACTGGAATTCTGCAGATTTCTCTTTCAACACTCTTAAAACTAAAAGGGCACAATGGTATGGGAATCCAGCTACTGAATAACTTGTAAACCCTGCAGAGATATACAAAAACACGGCTGCTTGAGCCGGCGCCGTGGTGAAAGGCATGGGGCCCAACGCTGCACACATGAACTTCTCATGACCCTCAAGTATACTCATCTGATATATCGCAAATACCATAAAGCACTGTTGTAATTACAGGGAGCAATTGATTTTAAAAGGTCTGTATCAAAATTAATACTCATAAAAATATAATAACCTGAACTGGAGAATTTAGGGATTACAGCGTTTTGAACATTATACTTCAAATTTATGAAGACTGTGTATTAGCATTCGCAGAGGTTTTAAAAAACGGAATAGCTATTGTGCATAGTGAATTCATAGAATAATCTAGATATAAAAAATGAGTATTACACCACCCCCACCCCATGTTCAGAACTAAAATCAATTAGGTTCCCCTAATGTAATTAAAAAGCTGGTCCATGACCCATCTTCCTGTCCGCAGGTTGGAATGTTCGGGAACACGGCATCTGCGCTGAGACCACAAGGAGAGCTGGTTACTTAGATGCCTCCGGGGGCAAACACGGGGATGACTTTTCCCAGCGGAAGGAATCAGCATAGAGCCCAAGGAGAAGAAAACATTGGCAGATTTTGGAGAGATGGAAATATATCTTGGAGTGAAAACTGAATCGCCAAAGGAAAACATTCTAACTTCTTGGGAAAGCTGAAGTGGTACGTATATAATGGAATCCATTCATGGAGGGAGAAGCCAAACATTAGTCTTGATAGGCCACCACAGCCCATTCAAATATCCCCCACCTGGCTGTTATGACAGGGGAGACACTGCTCGAACAGAGATGCATGACTCTACCACTCTGAAATGTCAGCTAAGCACATTGGCCATTAACAGTGTTTTAAGAACATTTCAGATAGGTGGAAATACAAGAAAACAGAACTTCACTGTCTGACTTTGAGCTTGAACTAGTTCCAGCTGAAGTGACCACTTTTAGCCCAGATACTTTTCTTTCTTGGTCTTCTTCCATAAACCTCTAAAACACAGTAGCACTGAATGAAGGCAAGTCCTTGAGAAACAAACAAAGATAATTCATTTCTTTTGAATTGCTAGATAAATAAAGAGAGAGTGAGAATCATATTTGAGAAGCAGTTTACAGGTTTCGAAAGATTTTTATACATCTCATTGGATCTTCAAAAGAGCCTTCTTTAGGACAAGTATATTAATTTAAAAAAGCAATTTTATTCTTCCCATTTAAAAAAAAAATATTTAGCCCCTTGAGATATCCAAGTTTCCCAGATTTCAAAAGTTAGGTTTTCTTATCTTTTGAATAAAAGCTAAGAAAACAATTAGGCCCAAAAGCTATAGGAACAAATTTCTCCTGAATAGTGAGGTCTCTTTTGTGAAATCCTTCTCTCTACAAACCTCTGCAAATTACTAGTTGTGAACCCATGACAGGAGAAGCTGGCAAAAAAACAAGTTCAAGACTGATGGAGAGACAGTGTTTGACCAGTTGCAACAAGGCAGGGAAGGGAAGTGGTGCTGACTGCACAATATCGTGCATAAGGATCAATTTCAGATAAATGAGATCCCATAGATACACTCTTGTAGTTCCATCCTTACTGGAACTTTGACCTTGTTTGACTTTGACTTCAACCACCCCAATACAATTTCTCCCTATTAAAGAACTAAAATCCTTCAATTGTGAAGTTTTCCTACTCTAGTGAATTTCAGGAAAGTGATTTTGAGGCTGTGGGTAAAATACTGCATTCCTTTTAAGAAAAAGCACACTTATTTATACTTTCTATCATCTGATATATTACACATATTACACGCTATTTAAATTTTGTATCCCCTAATAGAATGGACAAGGACTTCACCTTATGCACAGGTAAGTCCTAAGGCAAAGCAGGCACTCAAGTAAGACTTATTGAATGATTGTATAAACAAATTGCATTCCATATTGTGTACGAAAAAAAAAATCAAAGTTTAGGGCCCTTAAAATATTGACATGCCTTGCATAATTTACTGTGTGGGCAAAGTTAAAGAGAAGCCCAATGAGAAGACCTCCTAACAATGGCAGTGCGATCAAGATAGGCCCAGTTCCAACCCGTATTTCTCTGAATCAGCTACTCCTCAAGTTCATGTATCGTTCCACTCAGCCAATGGCAATTCTGGGACAGAAGCAATTGATAATAATTATGTTTTCTGCCTTCTCTTGGGTTATGAATTTATCATGATGCGAAAGTTGAGCTACTCTGATGCCATGTTAACAATGATAAACACCATAAAGACAAAAAGAAACAAAATTTAAGCGTTTAGATTCTGCAGGGGAGTTTATTAAACAGATTAACTAAGGGAAGGCAAAGCCACGCAATTATGGAAAACAGGTAGCAACACTCTCGCTGGCTATTTTTGACAGCCACCTGAGAATGGATCTCACGTGCCCTCATTTCTGCAGGTATACTATCATGCTTTTATTGTATCCACAGCTGCAAGTTGATTAATTTGTATTCAGAAATTCTAAGTGGCAAATGTGCAACGCATAGTAATACGCACTTTTTTTTATGGACACACTGAAAATGCCTAAACCACATCTCATGAGTAACTCTTACTCAGCCAGTGAGCAAAATCCTACAATGGTTTGCAAAAGGCTTTGGAAGAGTTTGGTTTGAAAGGAAAACTGCAAGATGAAGCCCCACTCTCCTACCCCATCTCTTTAAAAAAAAAGAACCCTAAGTCCGAAGACAAACCTTAAACAAAGACAATAGTTGGGTCATATTAAGCTGCCAGAATCATCAATGTTGTCAGTTCCTCTTCTCTCCCTGTTCTCTCAGCATTTCCAATAAAACCCAGAAACACCAGTAACGACTCACATCAACAGACTTGTGCACCACAGTCAGCATTTAAATATGAGATAGTGATACCTGTTAAATCCACGGCCTAAGTGCAATCATGGCAGGTTCCTAAGAATACGGAACCGACAATCCGTTTTCTGCACTGAGGAGATAAGAAGTGGCATGGATAATTGAAATAGGTGGAAAATATATGTCATTGCTCAGAAAACACATTTCCTCATCCAGCCCTCCTCTCCATCAGCCCCCAAGTCTATGCCAATAGCCGATTTGTTTTCTGATGATGCTTCCCTTCCCTTCTGTAAAGTGAATTTACATTCCCTTTCACACTGACCTTAGAAGTTGTTGGGAGACCACACTTCCTAGACAGAGAAAACAACTTTCCCATTTGAAGCCTTTGCAAATTATCCACCACAGCTTTAACAACAGGTACTCAACAGTTGACACTATTCTCACTGCGAAGCTCCATCAACCACCTAAAGTAACCTGAAGACACTTTAAGAGTGGTGTATGACCAGGCAAACACCACAAATATTCGACAATATTATTCAAATGAAATTGTGGTTTGCTTTTTCATAATTTCCTTTGCTTAAAATTCCTAATTGCTTCCCCAGGCTTGCTGCCATCAATCCACCCCAATCAAAGAATGTACCTGTCAAATGCTTGATACATAACGTTCACGTTCCTTTCCACCGGAGACACTGGGGGGGGACACAGCTAAACTACTACAGTCAGCCTTTTGTAAATTCATTATAGCATCTCAGTGGAGACTGAGACGTTCCCACTACTTGTCACTCTGCAATTTAAGTATTTTCCCAAACCTTCCCTGGGTGGATTGGGAGATGCTGAACCAGAAACAAGGAGCGAAAAGAAACACCTGAGATGGGGCTCTTGGGAGAAAGAACAAAGGATCAGCTACTAGAACTCAGGAGGAGAGGCGGCCCTGTCTGAGGCACTGCTGAGACTTCACGAGTGGGTTTCCACAGTGTCCACATGTTTATGGCTTAAATGAGCTACAGACACTGAAACAGCCCACTTAATTAACCCGAAAACAAAAAGTATGGGCTGGGAATCTGAGACACCAAGAAACTCCAGAAACAGAAACAACTTCCTCAGTCTAATCATTCCAAATCCTACAAACACACACAAGGTTGCAAATAGTCCATTTCATTATTTTTTAAATTAAAGAAACTAAATGTCTTTAAAGAACCAGACATAGGCTAAATCATAAAATGGTGACAATAAAAGTTAAGGTCCCCTTCTTGAATTACATAGAACAGAAAAAAGTTAACGTGAGTTGAAAAGAAAAGCAATTTGATAAAGAATCAGGAATTTGAGGCTCCGGTCCTTGTTCTCTTTATTTCTTTCTAAAAATATTTAGGTAGTTTTACCAAGTATTCATGCTATGATTTTTAATTTCATTTTTTTTTTTGCAATAGAGAATTAAATTGGCCATTATTGGTATGTTAAATTCAACCAACAGGAGCAGTTAAGCAGACTATGATCACATGTTGGTGCTACACTAACAGGATATGCTGGTATTATTTTATTGAGTCAAATAACAAGCTTCTTAGCACAAACCAGCCCTGGCATAATTCAAGATGACAGATGATCTAAGGTACAAAAATAAAGATAAAGAGCCATCAGGTGACCAAGGAGACTGCTGTTAGATCTGACTTTCTATATAAGCCCCACCAAGGACTCAAAACACTTAAGTTGGGGTTTAGGGACACTTGGAGCAGAAAGCCACCACAGCCCCACCCTGGTTGAGCTTTTTCTGCAACTCCAGAAGGGAAAAAAGAGTGGTAAAATGAATGATAAGCCAGCTGACACTGAAATGAAAAGATGAGATCCCAATGTTATATTTGTCAACTAATAACATTCACCAAAAAGCTCAAATTTTAAAAGGTTTAAAGCGTGCCTTTTTAAATAATCTGAAAAATCTTGTTTTATCTAGGAGAATGTGATTATTATTCATTCAGCAAATGTCTATTGAGGGGGGGAAATGGCTCTGCATCTGGTGCCTTCGTCTTCTCCCTGTAGATGCCTGCTTTGCTACCCAGGGAAGATAACGATTCAGGGGCAATAGAAAGCCTTGGACTTCACGATGACCTTCTTGTGTGTCTTGTTACCCACCTCACTCTCCATGCAAAGACTGGGAGACCTGGGCCCCTGAGGAGGGGAGAAACATCAAGGTATTTACGCTGCTGTCCTCCACTCCCTGGGATGGTATTCCTTCCCAGCCCACTCTCCCCTTGGCCCTGGGCAGATGTTATTTAATAACCAAAACTCTTGGCCAGAGAGATGGTCCATAGGCCACGTTGGTATGGTGTCCTGGTGACACCTTGTGGTGAAACAGAATATAAGTAAGCCTAAAATGCCACCCACCCATGGCTGCATTTGGGTTAACTAGAACCTGATTTCACCTGTTTTTCTGTATAACTTCTCCCTTTAGCCCTCCTTCTCTGAAGAGTAGAGTTTTCTAGGCCCATAAACAGGAGTAGAGTTTTCTAGGCCCATAAACAGAAGTGTATCCGGGAGTCCAATGGACACACACATGAAACCACAGATCAAGTCCCACAAGTGACTACACACAAGAAAGCAACAATTTCTGTTAGAGGAGAGAGATTTTCTAAGAGATAAAAAGACTCTATCTTCCATTTATCACCACCTAGACCAATGGACTAATAAATAAAAAGGTGGCAAAGAGGAACCGTGGCATCGAAGTGCAGGTGGTCAGGTAACACATGTCTAGCTCCCAAGACCTGACGCCTGGGTTAAGATGAGAAAATTCCCTTAAATATGCGTGAAGTTATTCTTCTTCAATTATGCATTCTATAATCCTAAAGTATATAACCCACAAAAGGTAAATTTGGGGTGTTTATCTACCTGGGGTTTGAAATGAGTAATGGGGAAGGGAAAGATTCCACAGATAAAAATGATTCCATAATAATATCAAAAGCCTATTCAGCTGTGATCGCAAACATAGATGAAAAGACTCCACAGCACGGAGGATGCTAACAAAAAGTTAAACCATTTGCATTGTGAACTAAAGAAGTGCCACAGAAGCTATGTAAATGTTAATATAAATATCTGTGTCCAAAGTAGTTTCTTTATAAACAATTAGAAGGAAGAGGTACATATAATGGAAGTGATAGGCATCTGTCTATATGAAATCCTTATGTCTGGGAACAGCTCTTAACAGACTGGCCTTCAGTGGAAACGCATTTCCTGTGTATGACACACTGAACCCATACCTTTGATATGCCCATCAGCAAGAGGCACAACACAGCCTACGCCTGGCCTTCATTACCTGTTCAGGGTGACGAAGAATAAGACCAGATGCACACATTTATTACCTGTCATTGTCTACAAGAGTGGCAGCGCAGCAGGCGAGGCCTGAGCTACATAAGAAAACATCACAGGATATTTAAATAAATATATAAGAGGCATTTTCGTTCTAGTATTTTCTAGGCAGTGTCAAAGAAAATTATTACTAAGGCTTTTCTGGCGGAGTACGCATCCCTGAGAATGCTGAGATATTAAACACAAGGTCTGGAGATTCAGAATGTTAGGTACCCTTCTCTTAGATGGCTGGGAAGTGTCAGGCTTGGTGCCATTTCCGAACTGAATTTAACCTAAACTCAAATCCCAGGGCGGCTGGAATTGGAGTGAATTACCTCACGGGGCTCCTCCATGGGAGCTTAAGGGTATCCATCTCCCACCATTCATTCCACCAGTGTCTTGAGGAGAACCAGATGTCGCTGAAGAATAGGTAATTGAGCAGAATATGTTTTCATTGTCAAAGTGAGCCGAATTGCCAAGTTTTTTTTGTTTTGTTTTGTTTTTAGATGTAGGAGCAGCAGTAAGAGTAGTGGCAGTACTAGAACTATTTTTTAAAGGTCTGGGTGGGAAAAAGACAATTACAATATTTAGATGCCAAATGGAAGTGAGTCACATCATAAAAAACAGAGAATAGAATATGATTCAAAGAGATGTGCTGGTTGGAGGCTAAGAAAAAAAGATAAGATTCCAGGATTTTTACGTTAACTTAATATTTTACAAATTAAGATGGAATAATTGCATTGAAATGTAATTTTCTTAAGCAGCCCAGGTGTATTTACTGGGCAGGGAATAAATTATTCCAATAAATGATGGGACAACTGATTAATGGTTGGGGAAAAGAAGCTGGAGCCTTACCCCATTCCTCACGACAAGAAAATTACCAATGAGTTTTATAATTTCAAGGTCCATCACAGGGAGTGTTTAACCACTAAGACATATAAGTGAACATAATGTTATGGTGGAGAAGGATTTTTAAAGCATAAAACTAAAAGCAGAGACCATCGGCTGATTGATTTGGCTACGTTAAAATTAAACATAAAACTAAAAGCAAGGAAAAAAAGAAAGAGATCATTAGAAAATGCCTGTGATATACATAATAAAGAGTTAATATCCTAAACTGAATATATAAAAAGCTCTTATCATTCATAAACATAAAGACACAGTAACAGAAATCAAAGGCTATGAGCAGAACATTTTCAAAAGAAGACAACACTGCTAAGTACTTTACAAAAATGTTTAGCTTCACTAATAATCAAGGAAATGCACAGTAAAACTAGATTCAGCTTGGCTTTTGAAAATGATACTTATTGTTAGTGAAAATACAGGAAAGTAGCCTCTCAATCTTTCAAGAGAGCAATTTAGCAAATTATCTCCAAGCCTACCCTCACCCTTGGAACTAACACCAGCAGGCAGAGCCTGTAATCACTCAATGGTGTGTCTGCAAAGACATTCACTGCAATTCCATTGGCAATAGAGAAAAATTACAAATAATCTGTATGTCCAGCAATAGGGGATTGGTTAAATAAATTGTGACCCACCCATACAACAGGACATTGGGTGGTTATTTAAAATGATGCTGCTGAAGGATTTAATAGCAAGGAAGTACTAGTAAGTGAAAATGTCCCAGTTTCCGGGACATTTCTATTTTCATGTTTTTGCCCTGCCTATACTTTTAATTTTTTTTACAAGTAATATATGTTTGTGATATCAGAAACTATGTATGTGAAGTAACCACCAAAATATAACCTGTTTGACTTAACAGAGAAGGGAAACTAATGCCGATACAGCTTCTGGTCCCTTCCTTTCCACTCACAAACCGTGGGAGCTTCAGCAGTCCCTTAATCCATTGGGGCCTCAGTCTCCTCATCTGTAAGATAGGAATAATGACACCTTCTCTATTACACAATTGCATAAAGAGACTCTCTCTAGACACATAAAAGGCTACCGTGTTGTGTTGTTGCTGTTTTAGAAAGACCAGTGACATAGTAACCATGTGAAAGTAATTTCTCAGCTCCGTTTAACATGTGTCTGTCCATGCAATTGGGTTTGAATGCCTTTCCCCCATATCTCTGCAGCTACACTCAACACCCTCTCCTTCTAGAAGCCCAGCCCAGCTGGAGGGATGGCTCCCTCCTTCTGTTTCCCACAACTCATGCCCAAGTCACTCTGGCCACGTCCATGCTTTCTGGGGCATCATTTTGTAGCCTGCCCCCACCCCCTCATCTGCCAGAGGACCTCATACATCCTCCACTCTGCCTGCCCTGCCTCCCGCTTGGTGGGAACTCCAGCACCCCTCACGCTGGCCACACTGACCTTTTGTTGACCACCCAAGGCTGAGAAGTGCAAAGGGCTATGGTCCATACAAGTGCAAGGTTTCTCAGCCTCAGCACTATTGCCTTTTGGGGACCAGACCATCCTTCGTTGTGGGGCTGTCCTATGTGTTGTATGATGTTTAGCAGCATCCCTGGCCTGATCCCACTAGAAGCCAATAGCAACTCATTCCCCACTAAGATGTGACTACCAAAAAGTCTCCAGACATCGTCAATGTCCCCAGAATGGCCCCTGGTGGAAAACCACCACACACAGTGAGAAAGGCACTAATTTCTTGTTACCAATGGGCACCGACTCTGTGCAGCAGGTACCTGGCATCAAATAAATGGCCACCTCAAGCATACTTGCTTGCCATGAGAGTCCAAGCCAGAGGCTCGGCCAGAGCCTCCCAGGACTGACCAGGGCTGGCAGGAAGAACAGCGCTCTGCCCCTTCCCCTGACCTCCTTCTCAGCCCAGAGCCACAGGAGCCGGAGGAAGGGGTGCAGCCCCCTGAACCAGGGGCCATGTACATCTCCTCGGAGAGCGTGCTCTGGAAGCGCTACAGAGCAAGTGTGACAATCTTTTGTGAGATTACTTATCTCGAGCGTGTGTCACTTTTCCAGCACTATAAAACTGAAATACTTGAAATAGATGTCACTACATTTGTCAAGAACTGACATGGCCAATTAATATTACAAATTCACCATGGAGAAACGCTTCCAGCTCCCAAGGTATAAACTGCTGAACATCACAATTTCATCTTGTAACAATGGGCCAACCTCGCCAGGGCTATAAATACGATGAAGTTGATTAAATGGTAA
This sequence comes from Manis pentadactyla, assembly GCF_030020395.1. Classification (NCBI taxonomy): domain Eukaryota; kingdom Metazoa; phylum Chordata; class Mammalia; order Pholidota; family Manidae; genus Manis; species Manis pentadactyla. The sequence goes on along the minus strand of NC_080033.1, from coordinate 63,892,546 downwards.
AAAGTGCCATACACCGGCAGTCGCTTTCAGGGTTGACATCTGCACTGCGCCCAAAGTTAACAGGTACCACCAGTGTCTTGGCTGCAAGATATTATCCTTTCCTCTCTTTCTTCGGGAAAAAGTTGACTGCTGCATACTATGTCACTTTTCTCTTTACAGCTAGCAATTGGCATGCTCATTATATGACATGAAACATTCTAGACACAGCCTGTCCCAAGTTGTGTTGCCATTTAGCTGGTTGGGCTTTTTCCTTCCCTCCTTCCCTTCCTCCCTTCCTACTTCCCATCCTTTCTTTCTCTTTTTATTAAGTGTTGTCACAGCCAAACTCTCGCTCCTAATGAGGCACAGCTGGGCCCTTGGCCCTGAAGAAATACGTGTTGGACACGAACTGGAAAACAAAAGTTGGCCTCCCTTTAACTTCTCGAGACCTAGTTTCACCCCACTTTGCCCCCTGGGAGTCAGCCGGCTTCTTTTCTGGTGGACATCTTAGCGACCAGGCAGGAAACACCACTGTCCCAAGTCACACGATGACTGTCAGTGATGTTCAAACACTTCCCAAAGGGAGGGCACTTGAAGGGAATCCCACAGGATGTTTTAGGAGCTGAAAGGCCTTGACTTTCCTTTCTCAGAAGAAGTTTGAAGTTCCCGTCCCGGGACTTAGTTCTTTACACTGTCAGTTTGGAAAACAGAGTGTTAAGGGAAGATTATGTATTAAGGAAATAAATAGTGGGCAATAAATTATCCAAATTGAATAAACAAAGTCAGCTTTGGAAATAAGGTTTTGGAGGAAGGTGAGACCCATGTGCATGAGTGTATGAAATCAGAGAGAAATGTGTCAAAAACAAATTACAAATCTTCCAAACACAGGATTGTATAGGAATGAATGGTAATAATCACACATCAGTCAAACTCGATGTGTATATTATGTCTTGCATTTCATCAAACAAAGTTAGCTCTTGGGTCATTAATTAGCAACCTTGGTTCTAGATACCAGAATATGAGAAAGGCTGTAATACTCTGGTCCTGCCTCAATATCGTGATTCATTTCCTTATCTACTCCTCTTTCTCTTCCCTCATTTTGCTAAAAATGCCTTCTGAAGAAAAACGAAGAGCTTTCTTTTAAAAGGAAAACATGCAGGACTCTACTCACAGCATTCACCACGAAAGGAAATAGGAGATGGCTTTTTTCAAAGGACACTTAATTAAAATCACTGAGCAACTCCTTTTCTCCTAATACAAAAAAGCCATAGGAAGTTTTATGAATTTATACCATACTTTTTTTTCCTTTCTCTTCTTCTCTCAATAGTGGAATCTTTATTTTATAAAAGCTGAGCCACTCCATAAAGAATAGTTTACTCCAATACAAAAAGAAATTATAGAAAAATATAAAAATCCCACTAAACCCTTTTAATCTATCACTTTCCAAGCAGGTGAATTAATATAAAGGACATTTGAGATCTATTTTCTTTAAGCTCCAACAGTAAAGAGTGTTTCAAAGCTCTGGAGATTTTTTAAATCCAGATGAACCAAGCTTAACTCTGTGGTGTGACATATAATAAAACCTACTCCAATTCACCAACTCAAAGATATATGGCACATTTGGATAAGAGAAAAAGAAATGAGAGAATCTAAACATATATGGATCTAATGATTAAAATTTTTGAACAAAGGTTTCTTGCTTCAGGTAATAAACCCAAGCCTCTTGGGGGAAATTTTAAATCTTGATCTTAGAATGAGCCCAAAAAGAAATTGTTGGAGGAAATGCCAGGTGAAGGGAAGAAATGATGCACATGTTGCCCAGGGTTGGACAATGGCCCTACCCTGAAGCCCTGGCTGCTTCATCACCACGTTCCAGTCTGGAATTTCACTCTTGCTCCTTGTCATACCACCCCCTGTAAATGGCTTTTCACATCAAAGAAAACCTAAATGGTTTTCTTGTCCTTACGTTTGTCTTGCACAAGAAAACATTAAACATATTTCAGATAAAAATTTACAGTTATCAATAGCCACGTCCAAGATTAAATACCCAAGCTAAGAGGGCTGAGTTAAAGAACATGATAAGGAAAAAGAAAGCTTTGATTTTCTCCTGATTATCTGCAAGTCCCACTGGAGACCATTGAGGAAGCAAAAGAGGAGTCAGAAAGCCTTCGGGGGTCACTTAGTGAAAGTCGTCTCAGTACTAGAGTCTTGACCTAAAGGAGGATCTGTGAGATATTTGTTACTCACTTTAGCAAACACCCAAACTGAAAAAACAAAATCAGCTCTGAAACTCAGGGTTTGGAAGTAGGTGAGAAGTGTAGGACTGAGTTTATGAAATCGGCATTATTTTGCTTAAATGGAAACATCCATGACTCAGCTGCCTTTGAACCACATAAAATGCATCGGTATCACAAAGGAGGCCCAAGAAGTGAAACTGCAAACTCAAGAAAACATCGAACAAAATCCCAACACATTCTAGAAGCCATTGGATACAGAGTTTGAGTGAGTGCCCCAAATAAACAAACAGGAGAAATCCCTGGACATTACCTTTTATACCACAGAAGGAGAATCCATTTTAAATTAGCTTTGAATTCATCAAGACACACTTTCCAGAGTAATTATACTGACGATGATTCAAGAGACATATTTTAAATGACTGACATATATAGCTCACATGCCATCTAATTCGTCCATTTAAAGCATACAATTCAGTGGTTTTAACTGTACTCACAGATATGTGCAAAACCTCACCACAGACAAGGGAAGGAAAGAGAAAAGGAAGCAAAGATGAGAAAGACCCTTGACGGTACATATCCTGTGGCAGGTTCTCATGGTCTGTGTTGTAGGCCTGCTACTATTCCCACGTCAATAGAGCTCTCTTTCTTTGCCAAGTTGCCAAATAAACTCTTACCGAATAAAGTGAGAGAGAAAGAAAAAGAGACCTGTTCATTCGCAAAACTGAGACTCACCGAGCTAAAAAATTAAGTTGTGCAGATGAGAAATGTAATCACGGGAGACGAGCTCTGAGAGTTTTTCAGTCACTGTGGGACTGCACCAATTCAAAGTCAGGTTACATTAAAGAGAAAAACGTCTGGGAGAGTCTCCCTGCGTCACTTTAGATTAAATTTGTTGTTATTATCAGGCTGTGCATTGTGTCGGCTTTATTTCACATTTTAGAGAAATTGTTTCATGCCCATAAATAAGAAACATATAACCTATGACTTGTTCCCAATTGCTCAGAGATCAGACAGCACAAATTAACATGAAGAGGGAAATACACAATGCTAGTCTAGATTTATATTAACACATTAGCTAACTTCCTTGGAGTAAGCAAACGTAGGGAAATTTGGTGACTTTTTTTTAACTCTGCTCCACTTGATTTAAAAGTTATACAAAAATCAATGTGTGGCCCATCTCCCTTCACCTATCCTACCATGTGGAAGGAACTGAAGAATTCCATCCAGTGTGTCTCAGTGTCTCTTGAAGGGCGACAGCCTTCATCTCACCGAGATCTGGTTAAATTGCACGTGCATCTAGTCCTGGGCTCCGAGGACTTCTAACCATCAAGTTGCATAAAAGTGACACTTCACCAATTTAAGTGATAAGTTTTCAAATTGTCAAGCATCTAATTGCAACAATAAATTCACCGTGCTTTCCTCTACGGGCCAGAAATCTGTATCTGTAACAAACAAAAGTGGCAGTTTAAAAACAATTAGATTCAAAAACTCTAATGAGTAAGAGTCACTGTCTCTACAGGTAGTGGACAAACTTGGATGGGCTTCTGCACTGCATGGCACACCCAGGCTAAGGACATTCTGGCCAGGAAAGGCCCTTGCCTTCAAGTAACGCCCCCAGACATCACAAATCTAGAGAAAACCTCATTGTGATGGCCATAAATGTAGCAAGTTCATCATTACATTGTTTTTCCTTACAGGAAGGAGAATCATCTTCATATGGGTGGACCACGGAATTCAATAGAAGCTCATTTGTTAACTCAAATAGTCCAATCATGATGCCCGCAGACAACTGCCCTTTAATGACAAGGGCATTAAGAAAAGCAAAGGAGGGGTAGGGTCAGCGAAACATGCTTGGCCTCCACTTTCCATGGAAGAGAAGGCTACTGCTGAAATACAAGAAACTGGCATAGGAGTTTCCAAACTGGCCCAACTGCGCTGCCAAGGGCGTGATGTCTGGAAGGACCTTTGAGGGTCATGTGACTACGCGCCATTTCCAGTTTATATGCTGACTTTAGAACCTGACCTCTGCAGAAGATGAGTCTCCACGGCCTCCACAGCATATAGAATTATGCATCCCCGTACCCGTATATATTAAATACCATTTCCCGGTAGGTGAAACAACAGTTTGCTGAGTAAAAAGCTGAATCTTAAGTTTAGCATTTTCAAGCATGTATAAAACACTTTGCATGACACCTGGCATGTAATAACTTTCAAGACGAGATTCCTCTTCTGAGCCTGGTAAGCTTTTTGGTGTCTATTAAGGTCAGAAGCTCAGAACCTGCCCTCTTGGATGAGGGCCCTGGCTAGCCGTGTGCTCCTGTCTCTGTTATGCCTCTATTAGCCATCCTATCTGGAGCCAGTTAACCTCTCAGAGCCCCAGTTTGCTTTTCTGTGAAATGTAAAGAATAGCCCCAACATCTCAAGAATCACCAGGAGGACTTAAAAAGACAGGGCACTATGTATACAGTACTGAACTCATAGTAAGTTCACCTGACACACAGTTACACAGTTACACCTGACACATAGTAAGTGTTCGATACGAGGAACAGCTTAAGTGATTTGCCAAAGAGCACAGAGTTATATAGCAAAAAACAGGAACAGAAGACTGTCTCCTTTCCCCAGCAAACACACTCTCCCCTCCAACAGCCTGCATCTCCAACTAAACCTCCCATAAATCCAAACTGGTAGATTTTAGTCCATACTGGCTTAAACATCAAGGACAAGCCTCTTCACTGAACCCCGTTCTCATACAGGTCTCTATTTTTTCATATGATTAAGTAGCACATGTTGTCAGACCAGTGGAACCAAAATATACTGAGCAGTAGTTCAGGTTCCAGTCCAGCTCCAAGTGTTCAACAGAACATTTATTTGATAACCCTCATTCACTGACTGTGGACATTCAACTTATTTTCACAACCATGAGGTGGCTCGTTAACAAACAAAGACATGAAATCAAACTATGAAACCAGCCAAGGGTCAAACTGGGGAAAGCACACTAGGCATTAAGGTCACAAAGAAATGAAGACCTGGCCTTGCTCACCACAGGCTGAGCACCCCCATCAGGGATTCTGGCACAAATTTTAGAAAAGTGCTGGGCAGTGTGGTTAAATGGCACGATTGGTAGGTAAACAGTTACTCAGGGGAAAGTGTAATCCTAGGAGGCTGAGGTCCAGAGAGGGGCTTCTGGAAGGTCAGGCATGAATAGAGGGGGCGACAGTAATGAGCACAGGGCTCACAGCAGCAGACACTGAGTGCTGGGGGCCCCGGTGCTGTGACGGCTCGGGGACTTAGAGGGCCTGCCACCTGACCCTCAGGAAAACCCTAAGAGGTAAGAACTTTTATAAACCATGTTTTACAGATGGGGAAACTGAAGTTCAAAGAGGTTTATGCTTGGCCAAAGGTCACACAGGCAGGGATTGGCAGGGCTTGGACTTGGATGCTTCAGTATGGCCTTGAAAGCACTCGGATACTCCTGGCAAAAGGAATGACAGTGGCTTTGGGGGGATGAGCCAGTGGCAGGGACGGGGATCCCAGACCTGAGGGTCCAGGAGGTCAGTCTGTGGGATCCCGCACAGCGCCAGAGATGAGCCCAGCTGTGCAGTCACAGGAAGGGTGGCAGGAGGCAAGGTGACGGTGACAGGGAAGATGCCCCTGCCTAGTGGCTGGAGGGACACACACCAAAACATGGGGTGGGCCTCCTTTTGGCATTCAGAACAGCAGAGGCAGTGGTTCCAGGGAGGCGCACGGCAGTGCCTGGCATGTTGATCAGCTCCCGCTCTGGGGTGGGGCCCAGCCCCCCCACAGCCCGGACAGGTCTCAGACAGCCTCCTGAAACTGCCCTGGGGGCCCCAGAGGCCCTCGGGTCTCCAGAGCTTGTCACTCAGGCACCGAATACACTTCGTCTAATTGGATATTATTCCATCTTTATGAAGCCAAGCAGGTTGTTACCTAGTTCCCTGGGTGAGACATTTGCAGCTTCGTTTTGCAATTACTTCTCCCTGGTATTTGTCATGGCACAGAAGTGAAATCTCTGTGTCGCTGGTCCCCAGTGTCATCTTGTCCTCCTGTTTAAAACACAGGTGCCATGCCAGGCCTTTTTAAATCTGTGAGTGCTTTTCCATCCTCTGCAAAAAAACCCTGCAATACCTGACCAATTAATTTCTAACCCGCATTCAAAATAGATGCCATTTCCACAGCCACTGAGGCAGTTTTTATAGTCACCGCTCACAATAATCCTGGTTGAGTCCTCAGGGCACATAGTAGGATCCTTACCCTTTCAGTCAGGTGTGGCTGTGTACTTGTTGTGGCCAATGAACTGTGGGTGGAAGTAATACTTCTCAGGGGGGAGCTTTAGAAGCCAGATGCTGATCTGCTATAGCCCCCTTCCCAGTACTGAAAAAATAACAGAGGCATGTGCCAACGTCAGCCTGGATCCCTGAGTCACTGTAATGAGCAGAGACCCCTTCCCATCCTCTTTGGTCAGATGATGTGAGTGAGAAACTTGCTGGGTTACGTCACTGAGAACTGGGGATGGTGGTTATCACAGCACAGCCCGATGCACCCTGGCTGGTAAAAGCCATCCAACCAGTTCAAGTCCCATTTTTAGTTCTGTCTCCTTGTCATGAGGTTGGTCCTCTTTTTGTGTCCCATCACTGTGAGACTGCTCGAGAGTCACGGAGGCCGGGCCGGGCAGGCCCCCTAGGCTGCGATGTCTACTCCAAGTCCTGCGTCCTCTCTGCTCCCTCTCACCCAGGCAGGGCACCCTCTTCCTTGGACCTAAGCCAGATGCATAGGATAAGAAAATGGGTCTTGCTTTTCTCACCGCCTCATCCTAAAAGGGTTCCAGGAGAACCCGTCCTCACGTATGTCAGTGACGAAAGGCAAACCCAGATACAGCAGGCCTATTGGCCCTCCCAGGTCTCTCTGGAATCCAGTATAAGCCACATGTGTAGTCAAAGAAGGGGTCATCCCTGGTTCCCCTGAAAAATCCCCACAATTCCTGGGGCCCAAGTCCTTTTAGAATGCCTTAGCAATTGTTTCCTCCAAGGCTACATCTTTTCTACCAACCGAGGCTGATGAACCTGTGCCCTCAGAGAAGAAATCTTCTCCATCGGGTGGGCCTCCCTTCTCTGACAGCCTCTGATGGCTGGAGAAGCAGAAAGCTGCAACGTCTCAGGCACAGGCTCCGGAGTCCGGCTAACATCTCTGCACTGCACCTCCCCAGGAAGTTCATAGCCCTGTCTCCCAGGCAGGGTGCTCACTTGCCAGCTGCTCTCTCATACCTTCCCCAAATTCCCCAAAATAGGAGACTGTGGTCACACAAACATGGCTACTGTATTATGTGCTGGGACCTTATATGCATTAGCGTTAATGTCCACAGCAAACTCATGCTCAGAGAGGTTACGTGGCAGAGCCTGCATTGGGACCAATTCTCCCGACGCCAGGTTCCTTTTCCTCCATCTCCTCCAAACTTCCATCCCTGGTACCTATTTGTGTGTGTTTCTGGGACTCGTCTCCCCACCAGGAAGATCCTCTCCAACCATATCGCACTGCACGGCCTTGTTCCTGTGTCCCCACCGGCCGTTGCATGACCTCATCTAGCCCTGATCGCTTCCCAGAGGCCCCATCTCCAAACACCATCACACTGGGGGTTAGGGCGTCCACATCTGGACTCAGTGGGGACACAAGCATTCAGCCCACAGCAGTGGGTGGCGGTGCGTTAATTCCAAGCACACAGTCTAGCTGCTTTTTTCCCCTACGTTTCCAAAGCGCCTCTCCTTGCGCTTCACAAAACAGGTGTTGAGATGCCACGGTGTACCAACCACAAGGGCACTTTCTGGATGCCAGGAAGCCCATTAAGCGGTTTGCATGTGTGACCCTCCATCTGCATGGTCTCTGCCATACTCCATACATATCTCCCTCTGTTCAAAGGTCACCTCACCAAGGAATCCCTCCCCAAAATCCTGACAAAAGCAGTGCTCGGCACACAGTAGGTCCACGATACATGCTTGATGAATAAATGAATGAGAAAATATGTGAATGAATGAATAAATGAATGAATAAATGAGAAAAGCCCTTCAAAGCCATACCTATGGACTCCCTATGATGTGTGAGTCCTTGGCAACAGCCATGACAAGACCCAACTGGTCTCCGTCATCACCTTCCTGAGATGTAAGGCCCAGCCCAGACCCACGGGAAATCAGCAGCACAGAACTGAGCCCACCTGTCCCACTGAGCCAGGCCAGGGCCAGATCAGAACCAAAAATAAGTTCCTTTCAGGCCTCTAGCCTGTCAGCAGGAAGATTTGAAGTATCTTTAATCAAACTTTAGAGTCTCAAATTGCCAGCAATTCTAGAAATGCCTCCAGTTACTATGGATTTATCAGTGAAGAGAATGAAATAAAGAAAATTTGTTTCATAGTTAAAGCCAAGGGCCACTTTATCCCAGATGTACTTAAATCACTTAGCTCTTAACAGAATCTTTAACTATAAATATACTAAATTTGGTAGTAGGATAGATTAACTACAAAAGGAAATTAACACTGCCTTAGAGAATGGAGATAACATATTAAACCATTGATAGGCTACTTTTGAGAGTTATAACTGGGTAGACCTAACATTTTTAAACGGATATTAGAGATGATGAAATACTTCTTGGCCACCCTCTGAAATGCAATTGAATTTACATTGATTAAGGAAGAGGGAGAAAATCTACCGTTATACAAGGCCTTATATTAAAAACTTTAAACAAGCCCCAAAATGACTCCTTAGGAAATAGGTTTTGGTGACTAAACGGTGTGTCATTAGTCCTCCGGCAAGAAACTGCAGTCTTTAGTTCCATTATGAACGTGTGTGCAGGATTTCATCTACGGGTAGATTAACACTTGCCTTCCAAAGAGACCAGCAGTAACAACAAAAGTTTGCAGGGCTTTGTCATTAGCCCTGTTTGCATTCTCCAAAGCAAACTGACAGTCTCATGATGCAGTACATTAAAAATCCTCAGCGGTATTGACCGCCTGAAGCCCATGCTTCCCCGTTAAATACAGCAGAGCTCAATTAACAGCTCTTCAATATACAATTTAATTTTTCTTTCATCTTGATCCACAGCCTGGCTCAAAATGAGGAATGCTAGAATAGATATACTTTGAATATTGAAGCAAGTCTTTATAAATAAACCTATCACACTTGTAATGATTTCTGTCATAACATGACAAAATAGATGAAGCTCAGCGTCTGGCACTTCTACTCGCACGTCATTTTTCCAACATCACCAGAACCAATGATTTTTTTTTTTCCTTTTTGGCTTTCCTTTAATAGTTTTTTCCAGTTATCTCTGAATGGTACTCTACTGTTTGAGAAAAGTTTATCCTCTCTTTTTTCCTGCCTTGTGTGATGATTCCTCAGAAAAGAACAAAAAAATTTACTGTTCTGTTACTTACATGCAAGATAAGGAATGTAACTTATAAATGAATTATGAAGGTCTTACCCTTGGAAAGACATACATATTTCATCATAAATGTGATCCATAACACTTACTCCACATACAGTATTTATATTTATACATGATTATTCAAGGTTTTTTTAAATCTCAGCAAGCCCATACTTTGATAAGCAAATCCAACATTCTCCTTTAACCTGTAAGGCACAAAACAGAATGTACAAAAGGTACTCCCAATTGACCCTGTACACACACTGCCTCCCTGGATGGCAGGTATTATATTACAGAGAGTGCTATGAATCAAGTGATTTCTCAAAGGTATTACAATTCCGGGTTCAGATAGCTCCATGTGCTTGCTGTTGGTCAAAGGAACAGATGCTTTGCTTTGGACAGAGACAGTTTCTTCTGCTTAAACATATTCATAAAAACAGACTTGACAACACTTAATGCCTTGGATAGAAGCAGAGTAGCCCTGACGTGCATGTATTTCTCAGTCTTCCGGAGCTAGGTGAGGGCCCTCCTCCGTGAATGAATAAAGTATTGGGTGAGACTGGCTAAAACCCAGTTCGCTTCTGGTCAAATCATTCCAGCTGGTCTCTTTTTTTTTATTTTTATTTTCTTTTGGTTTCATTAATATACAATTACATGAGCAACACTGTGGTTACTAGACTCCCCCCATTATCAAGTCCCCCCCACATACCCCATTACAGTCACTGTCCATCAGCATAGTAAGATGCTATAGAGTCACTACTTGTCTTCTCTGCGCCATATCCAGCTGGTCTTTCTTAAGCTGCAGAGGAATGTCTGTTGCCCAGTTGAGATCTTGAGGAACATCACTGTCACATCACAATGACAAATGGACTGGTTAAAATTTACTGGTTTTACCTTAGTGTCTTTGATCTTTACATTACAATTTATAACCTACTTTAAAAATTCAGAAGACATTTCAGATTTTTCAACTCATGCCTATTTAGCAAAAAATAGAAATTACACATAAATATGCATATGCATACACACACACACACACACACACACACACACACACACACACACACATATATATACACAGTACAACCATTCAAAACAGGAACCGACAAAACTGCCAGTATTTTAAACACTCGCCTTTCATTCTTACTCTTCTTTCCCTGATGCTGTACTGCTATTTATATAATTCAGAGGGAACTACACAAAAGCTGTAAAAGACTTTTTAATTGTCAGAGATAGAGCACTTAGAATTTATAGTAATTAACTAGTCATTATTTCAAATAAGTACATTAATTGGTACGTTCGGAAAATCTGCAGCATTGCGAAATTTAAAATAAACATTACAAAGATATCATTTACAACTAATCTATATTTACCATTGAAGAGAGTTTCAAACTATATTTCTTTCTATTATGCTTTTATTGGCTACAGCACACAGTAAATGGGGTGTGTTATGCACAGCTTCCTAAACACCTAAATTTATAAAACCCAATTAGATAAATTAATTAGAAATGAACCATACATTTATGCCTATTTGCAACTGCAACATATTAAACATGACAAAATTAATAAGTAGACCCTAAAAGAAAAAATAGTGCCATATAGTCATTTTCCGTAACAAATTTTTATGAGATTTAATTTGACTTATCTAGTCCTAAGGGTCATGATTCTTAATAAATATGCAGTTTCTTGCCATTTCATATATATGTAAGGGTATGTTTTTATGGTTCCTAAAGGAGCAGGAATGTATAAATTCAAGAGCATTTATTTCCAGATCCAGAGACAGAAGGAGAAAGAATTACTCAAATGTTATTTCTCTCTTGCTCATCTCCTACATTGTTACCAAAGATGGCTTTTTGGTAATTAGAGTAGTACACACACAAAATTAAGTGATTCACCATCACCTGGTTTATCACAGGAAATACCATTAAAACAAGTTTAGTATTAGCTCCAAGAGGTAATAAAACATTGACATATAATGAAACCAGTTGGAAGAACATGGCTGGAAACAGATACAATATAATTTTTAATGCAAAAATTAGATCCCCAGAAATATCTTCCTATTTAAAACACATCAAGTAATTTTACATCATTGCTCAGAATGGTATTTTCCCGCATGGATAATGCTCAGTGAAAATAGCTGATTTTTTGAAAAGGTGAAAGGAAAGAAACCTGGACGGGATGTCACCGCTCCCCTGGCCCCAGTCAGTCAATGCACATCCCTGTAGAATTGTTGTGCCTGCAAGATTTCCAGTTTCGGAAACACCACCTGCAGGAGCATGTGTTGGAGTACACGTTTTGACCTGGCTTAAGAGTCTCAGAAGAAAAGCAGTGATGTTGGAAAAGCCAAGACCATTTCGAGCCTCTGTTTTGTGACAGCTGCTGGGGAACAAATGAGATTCTTCAGGTCATAGACCACGTCAGTGGGGCAGACAATGCCCCTGGCTCCTTACCCTCCTGCAGGCCTTGCTAGAGTAAAAGGGAGTCCTCACCGGAATATATAACGTGGAGAGCTTCGTATCACCGCATGAGGTGACACCTGTCTCTCTTCAAAGGGCCTGACTTCATCTTTATAACCTGAGGTCCTCTTCTGGGACCCGGAGACAGACGTGAAACAGAGGAAAGTGGGGGAGGTACCTTGCAGCCTCATCCACACCCTGCAACAAGCCCCAGACGCCACCTCTCCACATGGCCTCTCCACAGGTGCCTCTGGCTGTGCAGGACCCTGACGCACTTCTCTTCTCCCCGCCTCCTCTTTCTCCCACTGCAGTGAAAGGTGCAGCTGGCCACGATCACCTGGGAGCAGCCTGGCCCTCCCTTGTTCCCTCTTCCCCCCTCCACTGCCCACCTTGCACCGCTCTCCAAGCCATCCTCTCCTCTCCATCCCCACCATACTTGTTGCCCCAAAAGCCTTCAAAGTTGCCCTCTGAGATAACTGCAAGAGGCTCCAATATCTACCTCGACAGTCCAGACCCCAAAGGCTGCCAGAATCACCTTCCCAAATGCTCACCGGAGCAAGGGAAATCCTTGCTTCATTGGGGGCCAGCCCTCCCCTCGCCCCCATTACAGAACCCGCATACCTTAAGCAAGGGAGTAAGGCTCTTTGTGCTACGCCCCACCTTCCTGCCTAGCTTGTCCCCACTGCACCCCCATTGTCTCCCTACACTCTGGCTAGCCTGAAGAGCCCAGTCTTCCCAAGGGGTCTCCAGACCTTTGCCCAGGGGACACTCCCTGGCTGCAGTGCCCTTCTTTGCTTTTCTTCTCTTCACTAACCCCTAGTAACTCTTCAAAATTCAAGCCAAAATTCACCTCGACCACCAAGTCCTTTCTGACTCCCCAAGGCCCTGACAACTGGGTTAGATAGGACAGCAGTTTTCAGATAGGTCTCGGATGCCGTGACCCTCCTCCCTCAGGAGGTGGAACCTGACCCCCCTTCCCCTCGGTGTGGACCGGCTGAGCTGATTCACCTCCAAGGACCTGAATGGGGCAGAGGTGGAAGTGGGTAACTTCTGAGGCTGGGGCGTAAACTGTGCTGCGAATCCACCCTTCCCTCACTCTTGGACCACCTGCTTTGGAAGAACCTGGCTGCCCTGTTGTGGGGACCCTCTAGCAGCCTTATGGAGAGGCCCACAGGTGGGGAACTGAGGCCTCCTGCCAACAGCCATGTGGGTACACCACCCTGGAGGCGATGCCCCAGCCCCAGTCAAGCCTCCATGGCAACCTCAGGAAAGCCTGTGCAGACCCACCTAGAAAAAGCCATCCCCTAATTCCTGACCCACAGAAACTCTGTGAGATAAAAAATATTGATGGGGAGTCATTTGTTATGTAGCAATAGGTAGCTAAAACAGCCCTTCCTGGGTGCTTCAACAACACCCTGCATTTTCCTCTGTATCTTCAGTACTCAGCACAGTACCTGGCACATTGTGGGCACTGAATACATTTGAGGGATGCATGGTAAGATGGCTGAGTGAACAGATATAACAAATGGCCCAACATTATGAGAACTACATAGATACACCATGAGATAATATGTACAAAATATTCTAGCACCAATTATATGGATGCTATGGTATGATACTGTGATAAAATAATCATTTACAACCAAAATTTATTCACGCTAGAAAGAAGAACAGAGCCACTGTCCAGTATCCACAGGATTTCAAGAGGCCAGACTGCACATCATACTGGAAATCATTACTCCAGGGGTCTAGAAAACACATATATATATATATACATTTTTTAGTAACATTATCTCTTTATTGGGAGATAATTCACACACCATGCGATTTTCCCATTTCAAATGTACAATTCGATGATGTTTAGCATATTCACTGAGTTGTGCAAACACAATCACACTCGATTTTGGACATTTTCATCACCTCGAAAATAAACCTATACATAGTCATTTCCCATACCCTGACCCCCTACTGTTAGCCCCAGGTAACCACCAATCTACTTTATGTATATGGATTTGCCAATTCTGGACAGTTTGGATAAATGGAACCATTTAATATGTGGTCTTCTGTCACTGGCCGCCTTCCCTTAGAATGACATTTTCAAGGTTCATCCACGTTTTAGCATGTATCAGTACATGAATCCTTTTTTGGCCAACTATGGATATACCACGTTATGATGAATGTTCAGTCATTCATCAGTACCAGGTGCTGACACTTGGGTTGTTTCCACTTTCTGCTATCATGAATGATGCTGCTATGGACTTTTATGTACAAGTTTTATGTGAACATATGTTTTCAATTCTCTCAGGTATATACTGAAGAGTGAAATTACTGGATCATATGGTAACCTTTTGTTCCATTTTTTGAGGAACTGCCAAACTACTTTCCAAAATGGCTGGAGCACTTTACACTCCAACTGGCCATGCACAGAGGTTCCATTTTCTCCATATCCCACCAACACTTGTTATTGTGAGTCTAATCCACTGTAACTTTCTTATTGGATGTGAAGTGGCATCTCACTGTGGTTTGCCATCACACTCTTAAGGGAGATATTTATACGTATTAAGGTCAAAGAAGCCCTGAAAACAGATCACCATAAAAATATATATTCACCTTCTCAATTAAATTAGTGCAAATTACAATAAGAGTCTACTTTAAACCTATCAAAAAAGCAAAGATTACAATAAATAAAAGGTCAGGGGATAATAATTTGTGTTGACAAGGCTAGAAAAACACAAATGCTGAAAGCCACTGGATTCAGTTATGGAAAAAGTATTTGACAATATGTATTAGGAATATGAAAACTATTCATACTCTTTAAACAAGTAATTTCTGAGAATCTATCCTATGGAAGTAATCAAATATGTAATAATTTATGTAGAAGAATGACCATCAAAGCATTATAATTAAAAATGGGAAAATAGTGTCCATCAGTAGATGAATGGATAAAGAAGAGGTGGTACATACATATACACAATGGAATATTATTCAGCCATAAGAAGAAAACAAATCCTACCATTTGCAACAACATGGATGGAGCTAGAGGGTATTATGCTCAGTGAAATAAGCCAGGCGGAGAAAGACAAGTACCAAATGATTTCACTCATCTGTGGAGTATAAGAACAAAGAAAAAACTGAGGGAACAAAAAAAATAGCAGAATCACAGAACCCAAGAATGGACTAACAGTTACCAAAGTGAAAGGGACTGGGGAGGATGGGTGGGAAGGGAGGGATAAGGGGGGTGGAAAAGAAAGGGGGCCTTACGATTAGCATGTATAATGTTGGGGGGGCACGGGGAGGGCTGTGCGACACAGAGAAGACAAGTAGTGACTCTACAGCATCTTACTATGCTGATGGACAGTGACTGTAATGGGGATTGTGGGGGGGACTTGGTGAAGGGGGGAGCCTAGTAAACATAATGTTCCTCATGTAATTGTAGATTAATGATACCAAAATTAAAAAAAATTTAAAAAGGCAAAAAAAAGGGGGGGAAATATCTAACAGAGAGAATTCATTAAATCATGTTTTGTCCATGAAACAGAATATGTTCATATAGGTAGTAAGAGCACCATGTTTTAAGAACTTTTAATGACATGGGAAATGCTCATAAAATAGAGTTAAGTGACAGAAATAGACATGACCAGTAGGCAATTTAGAATGAATCCCAATTCCCCCATTTGTTAACCCTATGACCCTGGGAAATTTACTTAAACCTTCCATGCCTCAGTTTCCTCATCTACCAAATGAGAATAATAAGGATTACCCATCTCAAAGATACATTATGAAGATTAAACTTGAGAATTCATGTAAAACATTCCATTTTCAGTGAGTGGGAATGGAGGCTTTCTTAGCTAGTATTATTATTTCGACTTTGTGATACAGAAAAGACTGAAAGGACCCTGTTCTGCCACTTCTTAGTTGTGTGATCTTGGACATATTCCTTAAACACTCAAGAGTTTTGCCAGACTCAGCTAAAAAAAAAAACAGTGATAATTATCACTAGATTCAGAACATACCTGAGGGTGAGTGAAGACAAGAGGTACTCAACAGTGGCTCTCATACTGGTGGTATCCACATTAAGTGTTAGCCAAGAACCTTCCCTCAGTCTTTGGCCAGATTAATGTAGAAAGAGGATGACATTATAATTTTGTGATTGAAATTCATAAGGTCGGAACATTCAGACAGCTCCCCAGTCCTCCTGTACAGGATTCTAGAACAGCATAAACTCTCCCAGTCTTATTTCCCATCTCTTCAAGGTAAAGACCAAATGAAGCCAACAACCAAGTCCCTAATCTCAGAAGCCCTAAACCACAGTGCTCTACCTTGTTTTTCTCCTTCTTATTCTCTTAATCCCTTCTAATTATTGTTTTTGTTTTGTCATTTCAACAACTAAAATACTTTGTGTGGTGATTGCAAAGAGAAAATAAAGTATATTTCTCAATGACAGGCTCATTTCTGAAGTTATCTTCATTTTGGATTGACTTTCCACTGCTTCTCACTTGAGGTTAAGATTTTTTAGTCCCCGTGTCCCTGTCAAGAATGAAACACCTTGTTTGACACAGAGGTAGCAGCAAATGGACTTCAGACTATGGGTAATTCTTTCCTGCAGTATTCCACTGAGAAGGATTCAGAGGCTATCACCACAGTCAGTGGAAAAGACTACAGGGATTGATGGATGATACCTGCCACAGACATGGAAGAGGGGAGGTGAATTATGGTTATTGCCATACCTGAAAATAGAAAAGACGCTGCTTAATGAAATCTCTATGTACATAACTCATCAGTATTAAAAAGAAAAACTGTTCACATTACCAAAAAGCCATCTGTTTTTAAACTCAAAATTCCATACATCATTTTCTTAACAGGGACACACCCTAGATCCGTCACACACATTCAAAACTTTGGAGTTATCTTCTCCAGCCTTCTCCACTTTGGCCTCCACATTCACTCAGCTGTCCCATTCCATAGACTCCATTTCCTCTAATCTTTCTATCATTTACTAAGGTCCCCTTACTGAATCCACACCTAGAGCACTTAACTTCCACTTATGGTACTGCATGAACCTCCCTCAGCCACAGCATCTAAATCCCAGTGATGGTTTTCCATTTCCTAGCACGAAAATTTCAAACTCCTTGATCTGCAGATATTCTGCCAAACCTCTCTTCTTCTTCCACTAATCACCTAAGGACACTCAATACAATGGTGGAACTTAAAATACCAGCAATTCAGCAGGTGACTGGATGTGTGGATGTACCGCCAGACATGCATAGATGGGGCTTCTCATCCGACCTTGTTTTCCTGTGTAACTTTTTCTGTTTGGTCGTGTGCCTACCTCCCCATCTCTCTCAATGGCATCCTTCCAGACCCAGTTCTTCCACAAAACCTTGCATCACCCCATCTTCCATTCCCATCACTGGAAAAGCCTTGTGTTCTGAACTTCCATAGTTCTTACGTCACTCACCCATCCTCATCATCATAGAGTTCTTCTGTAACTTCCCTGCCTCTCAGATCTGAACTCCTGGCAGGCAGGGCTGGTTTAAGCTCCAGATTCATTTCCTCTACAGCACTTAGCACAGTGTCTCAAACAAAACAGTTCATTAATTAATAATTACCCATGAACTGGTTAGATGTTCAAACCTACTTTTGATTTTGGGTTTTTAACTCCCAAAAGACAAGGATCTAGAATTTAAAATGTTTTATCATTTTAAGAAATTAGAGTCTGAATCCACCTAACTAATGGCAAGAAGTTATGACATAAGTACCAACAGGGTCTAGTTTTGCTTTCCCCGGGGCTTCTGTACAATCTGCACCAAATCTCTGCTCTGCTCTCCCCACAGTCCTCAGCCATATTATCCAGGTGTGCAGTCAAGTGATTTCTCAGGGCCTTTCACTTTCCCATTCTACAGTCCCAAGATTCAGATGAGAATGGAAGAGGAACACATTCGATGATTTTTACCAGCAGTCACTATGGGTCTAACATCGTGTTGGTTAAGATTAGGGATTAACAGAAGAAAAAGGGCCGGAGATTCTGTCTGCTGGTGGTAATAAATGGCTGTTCATATTTGTGTCCCTTCCAAACAGAAAGCCAGTTGCCATGACTCGGTAGCAATGTCCTGCTTCCCAGCTGGCAGAGCCTTCACCACTGGCCCTGTCATTCCTCTCACCATCTGTGTCCCTGGAACAGAGGTGGTGGCAAACAAGGGTGTCAGTGGCAGCACCATCATGACCCACGAGAGGACAGATACCAACTCGTTACCCTCCAACTCCCCAGGACTGGAGGGAATTCAAGGCAGCAAGCCTTCCCAATCTCCATTAACCCATGGCCACTCAAAGCGCCATGCTCAGGGCTTGTATTGGGTAAGGCTCCCTGCATGAATGACGATAATGGGAAAGGTGGGAGAGCAAAAGGTGGATAATGTGCCACTGCTACACCAGTGGAGAGAATGACAAGCATGTGTCATACCAAAGACCTTCCTGAACACTGAGCCTGGTCTTTACCTGCTCCCAGTCCCCTATCCCTTTCCCATCTATTTTATTCTCTCATCTATCCACAAAGTCCTCACAGTTCTTCTCCCCACTTGCAGTGGTAAGAATGAATGTTAAGGCCCAAATCTCTTGGTCATGCCTGTCTCGGGAACTGAGTCATGGTCTTCTTGTCATGAGAGAAGCTTGCCTAACTCTGTTGTTGAACACACTTCTCTCTTCCAATAAAATAAGTGTAGGATGTTTCCACAAACATACACAGCGTTTTGCCTTTTACTTTATAAACCTCTGTCCAAATACATTCAAAACAGCTATTACACAACCTAACAAATTTCCCTTCTCCATTAAAACACACTTCCCTTCTGACTGCATCTATGTATCAATCTTCCTTAATATTGATTCATCCCACACAACCACATGAACCGACGACGCTGCGTCACGGTTTGCCGAATGCACTCTCCCGCCATCTCTTCTGAGACCTCCGTGGCCCTGCAGGGGCGGGGCAGAGCGGCCGTCTCGATTCCACAGGAGGGTCCAACAGAAGCACACTGAGGTTAGGCAAGCTGGGCAGGAGTCCAAGGTCTCTCACCTGTCTCCTGGGCTCTTTCTTCCCACCAGGCAGCCTGTGGCCTTCAATTGGCCTCCCCTTTCCAAAGACACTAACTAGGTCACGGAAATGCTGGGATAGGAACAGGAATGTGGTCTGGCTGTTTTGCTTTCCTACCAGGATGTTGAGGGCCAAATTCTACTCCTCTGGCTTCTATACATGGCAGACAGCCTGTGCATGCCCTGGCACCCCAGAAACATGTTCTACTTTCTGTTTTGACCCTCTAATTCATCATTATAGTGATGAGAACACAATAATTGCTCAGATATTCACTCATTTATTCACCAACTATGTTCCAGGAATTACTGCAGGAGTTCAGGGTGTTAAATGCAGTTTCTTCACTGAGAGATTTCTTTTGTATAAAAGGGAAAGACCAAAAAAAAGGCAGGTAAATCAATAAACTGAAAAAATAATGAGAGGTCCGGCTATTTTATTTTTAAGGTGGGGACATATTATAGAAATAAAGAATTGAGAGACAGGGCACCATTTCAGATAGAGTATAAATACTTATTAACAAATGAATTAATTCCAACTCTCTGGTACTCCAGGCAAATGTATTTTTTCCCAATGAAAAATATGGCACCTGGTCATGGCCACTGGCACCAGGACCAGCTACTCTTCCAACGCAGCCTCTGGGCCACGGCAAGAAGGAAGAAGGCGCACAGTGTGCCCGCTATGTGTCTGGTCCGGCCTGCCAATCAGAAATTACTCGGGGCTGCAGGGAGACCAGGAGCTAAGTCAAAAGTAGACGCTTACCAAGTCTTCAGCCAGATTGCTAGAACAGGATGGCTAGCAAAAGTTGAAGAAATGAAGGAGAAGGTCAAAAGTGAAGACCTTGGAGAGGTAAGGTGAGAAGAATAAATTGAAAAAACTGAAGAATTAATAGAAAAGAATGCCCAATGAATGGGGGTAGAAAGGAGGTACAGATGAACACGTTAGCATCTCGGAAATAATGCCACGAGCAAAGCCTGATACACAGGGCCAGACTGGGAACTTGTCCCAAAAGCAACCCAACTACATTAGAAAACCATTCATGTCTACTTCTCTCTTGCAATTTTTTCAGCCTGCCCTTAACATGAGAGACTGGGCCTTGCCAGACATTGCTGATTCTCTCTCTTAGCTATCAACACTCTGGGCTTGGAGTACAGTCTTGGAGCAATCAAGCTCACCAGTATATTCTCGTCATGCCTTCCCATGCCTTCCATATTCTTGTAAGCTTAGTAAGGCTTCCTTACACCCTCAGCCTTCTCCATATTCCCAATATGGTATTAATTTCCCTTCTTGAAAAATAGTTGTCTTAACAGACAAAGATTTGGGCTCTTAGTTGAGATTCCTTCCCTACTTCAGTGGTTGCAAAAGGAAAGAAATATGCTGCCAAATCAGTAGGTCCATGTTTACATCTTATGATAAACACATTTTATTTGGATGTTTCCCAATAGTACAGGGTAGATTAATAGGGGCATAATTACAACCAGCAATAATCATACTGCTTTCAGCCCAATTTGCCTTCTAACTGCTTCAGTGAGAGTGAAGAATTGCCATCTCTATTTGGAAGGCAGAGGTAAATGTTTGCCTTTTAATCGTAAGCTTTCTTCTGTTTGCAGTCTTCTGTGCACTCAGACCCACTCACAAATAAAAATGGAATGAATTTTTAATAGTCTGAATTGAATTTGGGAGGAATGCCTGTTTTCCCCTCCAGCACAATGATTGAGAACTGCACACGCTACATGCTTGCATCCGAGAAGACAGGCACAGGTAGGGCAGGTCAGAGACAGAGGTGGTGACGCTTTATATAAACATTATGTAAACAGACAGGCTCACCTTGGACTCCATGTTCTAAAATTAATCCAGCCCTTACAGATAACAAAGCTTCCCTCGGGCTTTGAACATGGAAATTGGATCTCCCAGTAGGTGGAATAACTGTGAAAAACAGCAAGTGAGGGCAAACCTCATGCAGCTACCTAAGGAACCAAGTGCCCCGGGAATAACAGCAGAGTAATAAGAATGACAATAGCAAAAATAGTGTGACCACCTATGATATAATGAGCATTCTGCCAAGCGCTGCAGCGATCCTGCTTAGAGCCCTCGCGACAACCCTGCAAAGCAGATCTTCATGCCTTATTTCACTCCAGAGAAACTGAGGCTCAGAGAGCTCAAGTGACTGAACTAAACCTTTGCTTTTATTCCTTTGCTTTTTTTCTTCTTTCTTCCCTCCTCCCTTCCTGGCTTCCTTTCTGTGTTACTGTGAGCACAGAAATTGCCAACAGTATAGAAAAATCACTTACAGACAGTCAGCCAGGTGAAAGGATGAAATCAAACCCACTAACTTAGCAGTGAGCTCATGAAACAGAGGAGGAAGAAACTGGAAGGTGGGAGAGGAATATTTATGTGCCTACTACGTGTAGTGCAAGCACAGGCAGAGGCTGAGACAATGATCAGCAGATCCTGCTGTTCTGTCCTTCCACTTGTACCACTGACTCCATATCCAGCCTTAGAAATCTCTTGGCGACACTCAACTTAAAATGCACTAAGAAATGCATTATTTATTTCCTTCCTCGCCATCCCAACAGGCTTAAAAAGAAAATTAGGTTGAACATTGGCTACCGGGTCATCGGCGACTTCTTTCAAAACCACTATCTTCACGGATCCATAAATCCGTCTTTTCCTTAGGAGGAATGGCTCTCCTTACATGGATGAGCGTTTTTCCCTCGAGCCATTGATCATTCCAGCCATCAGGCTTCTTAGTGTCTCAGTGACTCACTGACAGTGAAATCTACATACATAAATGCCATCAGCTGCTTGATTCAAACAAGAGGAAGGAGAGAGCTTTGAGTCTGCAAATCAGCCTAAGCAAGAAGATACTCCCAAATGTAACTTGGAGCGGGGGAGACAAGGGATGGGCAGCAGGTATACGCGAGTCAGACATTTGAATAAAAGATCACCTCGGCAAGCTCAGAAATGTCAAGTGAGTGGCACTAAGGAGGTTCAGAACCTGCACCCCTTATGCCTCTAATGAACTAAGGGGATGGTAGCAACTGGGAGAGCAAAGGAAAGGAGAATCCACATGAACACTGTGTTCCTTGTCCAAGGGTCATGGCCCAGGGCCCCAAGGGAAGGAAAGGTAACTGAGGCACATTAACTGGCCTTTGGGTAAGAAATATTTATATGGCCATAGTGATGTAAATCTATATTGTTTCTCACCTTTTGCAATCAATCCATAGACGATGCACAGGAGGTTTAATAATGGTTACAGAATGGAATGCAAATGGTTTTAACCATGACAAAGTAGAAGTATAAATATCAGAAGTTAGGGGATGAAGGGGGGATAAAGGGGGAGGGGCTGGTGGGGCACTTATAATAGCTTCATCTCACATGGCAGAGTTGAGGATGCTTCTGGAGTAGAAAACAAAAATACACACCCACCCACACGCACACGCACACACGTACACACTATGCAATATAAACATATACAAAATCTGAAGTTACAAACAGAGGGGAGGAAGCAGATGTAACTACTGAGGATGGTCCATGCCCATAACCCTGCAGCTGACAGGTCAGGAAGCGGCAGTTTAGGCACACCCCCGACACAGCGGAGGCAGCCACCAGAAGCACCGAAACAGCAGGTCTCGCAAGGGCCCGCTTTGCTCATCCCTGTAAGGCAGCCTTCTGAAAGCGCCAGGCATGGAATCCATTCTCAACCAACATCTGCTGAAGAAATGAATGCGTGGACAGAGGTGGAGGGGGAAGGGCCGGAGGTAAGAGGCTGCTGCTTGCTATGACAGGTCTTCCGAACTGCCGGACTCTTTCCCTAAGATGGAGAAGATCACCGTTTTGTGTCTATGCTAGAGGAAGGGGTGCGGTTTGCCATGGTGGTGGTGGTTTGACTTTAATTCCCCTGAGAAGAATCTGGTTGCCAGGTTCTGGAGGGGTAAACGTCTCTGCAGGGCGAGGATTCCCCACATTAAAATGCAAAATGCCCCATCCGTCTTGAAGAAGCTGCACTGCCGGGTCAGACCGAGTTGAGACCCCAAGGCACCCACCCCAGGAGGGAGGAGGCAGCCTGGGGATTGGGAGCCAGGAAGCCTGGCATGTAAGCTCCTGCAGAGACTAGAGGGGCTTACCAGTTGCTGGGAGCAGACAGTGGTAACTGTTTGGTTAGTAAACTGCAGTTTTTAGGCAAAGGAAAGAACACTGACTATTATTCCTATTATTACAAATGTGCTGTAAAATGAAGAGGAAAAGAAGAAATTAACAAAAAGAAAAATAACTAGTAAGAGGGAAGGAGGGGTCTATGGTCTTGTCTCTTTGCTATGTTTAGTTAAAACATAAGGCTTCTGTTTTCAAATTCTGCTCTGCAAGGACTCACTCAGCCTTGGGCAAGTTGCTTGCCTCTTCCCATTGTCTTTTCCTGCATTTGTCAAATGGAGACAGTGACCTCCTGAGTTTCATAGTGTTACAGGAAGATTAAATTAGATAATGCCTGTAACATTTGGCATGTGATCAACTTAAAATTTCCCTTCCCCCCCCCTTTGGATGAATCCTGGAAGAATACATAGGTCTTCGACACAGAATAAGAACACAGATACTTCCTAAAAGGATGGGACACACGTGTTCAGCGTAATGTTTATTAAGCTCAGATTTAAATTAACTTCAAAGTACATGAAAAGCACTTATTAAACCTCCAAAATATTTTGATGCTAAAAAAAGATCACCAAATACAAAGCTCAATCCAGTAATCAGCTGAATTTAAAAAACAGAACAAAACTGCATCACATACATTATACCTGATGTGGAAGGGGGCCAATCTAATCACCAGGTTATATTGAAGCTGGAACTTCAGTTTCCTCTCTGTAAAAAGGAGATGCTATCACAGGTCACAGAAGTACTCAGGAATGAGGCATAATGGAGGTCAAGTACCTGGTACGATGCCTGGCACAGCGCTGGCCCTCAACTCATGCTCACTACCATTATTCGCTCTGCAATTTCGCCTTTTCTTTATGCTCAAAATTACATATTACGTGAGTCATTTTCTCTTCCATGCGGGAAGGATTTCACGAAGATAACAAGGAGATCATAATCACGCTTTGCCCTCACTTAAAATGCTCAACGCAGGTAGCAGTCAGTGGGGGTGATAACATTGCCTCATGGATCCTACCATGACTTTTGTCCAAAATGATCAGAGAGCACATTAAATCATTAGCAGAAACTTTGCTGCCTGCTGATTTTACAATGCAGGCAATGAAATTCATTGCAGAAGCAAAATAGGGCCAATAATATAATTACAGCGCTCTGCCTATGCAGTCAGAGCTAATGCTATTATTTGACATTGCAAGGCTGTGGGTTTTCCCCAGAGTCTCGGTGCAGACAAGGTTCGCCCTAATTGGTTCCAAAGCACAACCTCCCCACCAAGGTCTTTCTTCAGGACCAGTAATGTTAATTTCCACACGACTGTAAATAGTATTTGCAAACAATACAAACATGGTAATAAGAAGCAAGGTGGGTAATTAATGTGGTTACAAAGTAGCTTATTTGCATTTTTATTTAAAAACGGCCTTCTTTAAAAAACAGCTCAGATTTCTCTTTGCAAAAGGAGCCTTGGTTAAAGAGCACAGCAGTAATTACTCTCTTTAGGGGTTCCTTTATATGTCCTTCAGGGAATTAGAATGAAAAGATAAGCAGAATTATAAAGGAAATCATGTAAAATATGAAATGTACTATAAACACTTAGTAGTGTATTTACCATAAGCTAAGCCTACCTTGTTCATTAATGGAATATTTTAACCAGCTTATAATACATTCAAATTAATTGTGGAGATGGCTAAAAGGTACAATCATCTGCTTAAACTTTTTTCTGAAAGGTAAGCTAGTATAAGATTTTCTAGCCCTCATAGGGAACTCCACATGCTCCTTGCCTGCCACCAAGTGCCCTCCCTGAGACAAAGGGCCAAGTGTGGTGACCCCTGAAAAGGCACAGATCTTGCTCTCTGACAAAAGGAAACCAGAATGTTTAAACAATAATTTCTTCTATCTTTTCTTAGCTTACATCTTGCATTCCTGGGGTCCAGAAATAGGAAGTGAGAAAATACCATGAAAAGCTAATACCATACAAGCTAATTCTACTGAGCAGAATTCAGTCTCTCCCATTTCTTTCCTCATTGTACTGTGTAGAAATTCCCAGAAGGTGGCCAGTGTCAGGGCCATTCAGCGGCTGAGATACCTAAATTCATCGAGAGGCCACTGAATCATCACCTACTAACCAGTGGGAGGTGAGCCAGGAGCTGGGTCACCAAGACAAAGAGGCACATATCCACCCCTCAAGAAGTGCAGGGTCTTAGTGATAAAACTGTCACATGGACACACCTGTCAGTCTTAATGGGGGAACAGGTCCCAAGCAGGCTGCAGGTACTGGGAAAAATTTCACACAGGACATGATGCTCAAGGAGGAGAAAGACACTAAGAGCTGAACAATGGAAGGACAAAGCCCTGCTGGTGGCACTGCCACAAGGACCAAGGTCCTCGGCAGGAACAACGTGGAGGGTCTGGGGACGACATGGGGCAATGCCTAACAGGATCTGAGCAGAAAGCAAGAAAGAACTTGGAAGCACAAATGTCAGCCAGGTAGCAATTCCATTCATTTATTTCTTCAACAAACATTTATTAAGGGCCTGTGATGTGCAAACTTATGTTCTACATCAGAACTCAACATTCTACCGCGAGAGATGGTCAAGAAGCAATAAATATAACACAGGTGAAGATTAAGTAAAATGTTAGCACATTATAAGTGCTAAGAATAAAAGGAAGAGGAGCCTGAAATAATCAGGAGTGAGGGTTAAAGCAGGCAGGAGTAACACACGGAGGGGCTGGAGAGTGGGGGTCAGGGGAGGCCTGGCCCCGCCATGAAAAGGCAGCTGCTGCTCAGTCCCAGCTAATTACTGCCAAGCCTTCCAATATCCTTAAGAGAAATTTGGATCCTTGAGTGAGATCTTTTTTGTTTCTTTAATTTAAATGACAAACATGTCACTCACTAAGCGGCTACAATAAACCTGTCCAGAGAAGAGCAATGTAACAAAGCTCCCTGACTTGAAAGGGGAGTTGTATTGTTCTTAATAAAAATAAATTAAACCTTAAAAAGGCATCTCTACTCTCACTGACCCAGCCCTCCAAAAATTAAAACATGACCAACAACTACAGATTATTTTGTGTTAAGATGGACTCTCTTTGTTGTCGCATCCAGATTCGTGCAAATTCCATACGATGCGGATACTCTGTCACTCCCAGCCCCCGCCATCCTCTAAACATTCAAAACATATTTTTCACAGGCTGTAGAACGGTCCTGCAGCCCTATCAGACTAGACCCAAATAAGACCTGCTACTTGGTATTGTTTTGGAAATATTCACCCAGTAAAATGTATTTATACTTTAGACAGAATTCAGAGGCTGTAATGATGTTTTAAATATGATTTCAAAATGCTTGAGAAAAGCAGAAAGGCAGTGAAGTGGAAGAGGAGGATAATAAGTTTATGACATTCAAGTAAATACATCCAGAAAACTGGGTCATTTATACCAGAACTGCAATCTTTTCTGTTAAAATATGCAAACGACAGTATGAAAAATGGTTTGTGATTTTAAAGAAATATAGCACTACAAATGCCAGTGTGAGGGAACTCAATAACACTTAATGACACTTTGGATTTCAAATTAATTACTGATTGACTAAGGCATCTGGAGGGGAAACAACCTCGATTACAGAAGTCTGGGACAGGCCATAAATCTGGGTGCATCTTTCCAGGACCCTGAGCTGGTATGCTGGGTTAATGGGGTGCCTGGTCACTGCAAACACCACTGGTTTGGTTCTCAGAAATAAGATTGATCGATATTTTCCTGATTTTTTCAGATGTACCTTTCTTTTCTTAACTTCCTCTTCCTCTCTTTTTTTAATTTTTTAACTTGGGTATTTATGGTTTTGACTGCTTATAGGAGTTTAAAATAAAAGGTCAGACAAATCTGTGAAGTGGCATTTCACTGAAAGATAAACGGCACCTTTATTAAGAAAACTATCTGCGGTAGACTATCATTTGTTGACAATTATTGTTCCCTCCTTGCTTTCCTGGAAGTGAGCTAGAACTTCCTGTCCCACTGCTGTCGGTCTGAGCCATGAGATGTCATGTGACTACCAGAATATGAAGTGGACATGAGGTACATTAACATCTGAACCGAAATCCCTTGAGCTTCTGCCTTCTGTCAGTACGCCCCTAGGGACTTCTGCAGCCTGGGGCCTGGGATGCGAAGTCACGAGAAACAGTGCCGAGAAGCCCAGCTGAGACAGCAGAACTACAGCCAACCTCCAGCCCTCTTGTGTCAAAAGCAAAGAAATACACATTTGCTTCTGTGAGCCCTTGAGAGGTTGGGGCTGCTTGTTACTGCAGCAAAAAGCTGACTAATTCATGACACTTGCAAGTTAACTAAGAAGATTTCTACCACAAAATTCAAGTCACAGTTGTGTTTTTTATATAAATTACATAATTCATAACATTGAACTATAAAAGTGCTAGACCCATAATAAATGAATTCTCACCTCATGGATAAAAACATTTTTTAATGCATTTAGTTACTGCCATAAAATGAACAAGAAAAAGGATATATCAGCCATTATCTATAATAAGAGCTTCAAAGTAATGAATGGTCACCAGTTGGAAAATAACAGCAACAAGAAGAAGCCAGGAACATTACACATACTTACTGTGTGACAGGCACTGTTCTAGGTTGTTATGAACACTTATATTTACTCAGAAAACCCAGGGCTCCGGGGCCTATTTTTATCCTCCTTCATGTATGATGAAACTGAAACAGAGAGGTTAACTAATTTGCCCAAGAAATAAATGGATAGCCTCATCTTTGCTATTCTCCATAATATTCCTTATCAAATATTAGTATTCTCTGTATCATACTTTCGCTACAACCAAAGCAGATTAATTAAAAATATTCTAAGCACAAGCATTCCATCATTCCTCAGGTAAGTCACTCCTGTGATCACACAGCCTGTAAATTCTGATAGCTTCTCTCATAATTATTCTGAGTCATTTTCCCACACAGCTGTGCCTGGCAGTGCCCCCGCACCACTCTGAAACGTCATTCTCAAATCCCACCTCAGGTAAGAATCCCTTTCAAGGATCAAGAACCTGCCTTGCTGTAAATCCCCACCCAAAATCTTCCCCATGTGGGAAATCTATGTTAATTCCACCAAACTGTAGCTATAAAACAGCAATCATGTACAGGAAAAAAAGAAAGAAAGGCCAAAACTAATAAAATGGAATTAACATATTCATGTGGGATGTTATATATAATATGTACAAAATAGGTACCCAAGGTTTTTTAAATGAAACCTTCTAAAATGTTGGAACCACATTATATGTTTTTGGAGCATTTTGTTGAAAGCTCAAATAAATATATCAGAACCTCATTATTATGCCATTTTTGATTGGCAGGAATATAGTTCTTTACCTTCCCTAGATCGCCCAAGCTAGTTGGTTTCACTCAACAGCAATGGTCCAAGACACAAGGTAGGCTGTGTTCCAGCTTGCACTCTCTTCACCAGGCCGTGTGCCTAGCTGGAGAAGAGCTGTTGGCCGTGAGAGAGAAGGATCACCTTTTCCTAACTGTCACAAAGGTGCCATGTGGCTGGTGGCCCTGGTCTGTGACGGCTGATAACCTGGTGGTCCAGCAGCCCCATCTCACCTCATCTTTTCCTCATCAGAGGGGGTGGGAAGAGAGCACATAAAATACATTTTATTCCACAGTTTTGCCTTTAAAAGGGAGTGGAAATAAAGCAAGGAACCTAAAACTATTCATCTCTTGTGTTCAGACATTTAAGACCAGAGGCTCAATACTCAAGGAAAAAGCCCCTAAGAAAGTCACACAGTTATCAGATTACCGGTGGCCTCGGTTCCAAATAAATACCAAGTGGAGTTTGGAAGACAACATAAGGAGCTAAAGATTAGTGAACCTGTGACACAGAGGCTTTCCACCCAGAACCCCACCCAATAGCACAGCCACCTCGCAACCCCACAAAGTGCCCCGCGTCATCTAAGAGATTACTTAGCTGGCTCAGGTGGGACATCCACTGAGAAAGTGAGCTGGGATTCCGAACAAGTGGTTTTGACCCGGACCCAAAATGCTTTACCCCTGTAGCAGCAGTGAGTCGACAGGCAGCATGTGAGCCAAATCATTCTAATGGACCCAACTCCTCCTCCCAACAGGCTGGTAGGACAGAATGGGCTGGCCTGGGCATGAGCCGCACCCACTACGAGGTGGCAGGAGGAGACCCCGAGAGTAAGAGGGCCCACCAGGCACAGCCTTTGGAGTAAGAGGGCCCACCAGGCACAGCCTTCGGATGCCAGAGAGTCACCAGGCGGACCAGGTAGGACTGCTTTGGTTGTAGGCGACAAAAACCCCTGAAGCTAGGTCACCCCCAGAGGGGTTCACCAGCCCACAATACGACAAGGCCAGGGCGAAGCTGGCCGGGGGAGTGCTGGCTTTCTCTCATTTCCACACGCCTTCGCCTTCTTACCCCTGCTACAGCCCATATCACATCCTTCCGGTTCCCAGTCCCTCACACAAGACAGCATCTTGTCCTCGGACAAGTGATGGGTGTGGCTTGAACCCAGTGCTCATCTTGGCACCAAACCCTCTGACTAGGATGTGACGGCTGTAAGTGGCCCAGGCTCGGTCACGTAAACTAACACCTTCGCAGCCGCAGTCCCCAAAACGGAGCTGTGAATACCGAGGGCGGGAAGAGGTGCTGGGAAGAGAACAGCCGCAGAGTGGGAAGCCAGGCTGGAAGGGAGCTGCTGAAGACAGGTAAGGAAGGGGCTTAGGCTGCTGTCACCACGTCAGCCATTGGGTGTCTGCTATGACTCCTCCATCCCTCTCTTTCTCAAAAAATAGACTTAAGGGCTGTTGTCCCAATTTTATATGCCCTCTGTATGGCTCTGCTTATGACCCTAAGTTCCATGGAAAATAACTAGTTGGGAAACAATATAAAGTACTTTTTGATCAATGGAATAAGAAACTAAACACTCCCAGGTTCTCATAACCTGTTAAAGAATTACAGTGAACAAAGAGATGTTATATTAATTCAATCTTGGAATACACCCATATGCTTAACAGGAATGGAAGTCTTAGGAGGTCTGAAATGCCTGGGAAACACCCATCCCCTCATTTAAATCCCTGAAACCCACCCATATCTACCAGAGAATCTGTGTAAGTCTAATCATTCACATCATCCAAAAATAAAGACTTGGAGAAAAAAATGGAATGAGACAGAAATAACAAAATTTCACCTAGCTTCCATACAGTGTATGTTTGTTTTATGTTTTGGTTCTGCATGATCTATTACACTTGTTTAGAGATTCTTTTGACCTCTAATAAGAAAGCTCACTGAGACCAGAAAATTTAAGTTCATTCATTTATTCATTCATTCATTCCATCATTCAACAAACAGGAGAAAGGAACTAAAATGTAGTCATTCATTAAGTACCCATGTGTAACAGGTTCTATGTTTAGATGCTTTAATCTATTTTTATTACGATTACACTATAAACATGTGGACAAAAATAGGCTTATTAAATGTCACCTGTATGCCTCACAAATATACCAAACATTGGATGTTCAGATATCAACACAAGAAATAAAATTATAAGATGATAAGCATCCTCTTATTAGATTCTTCAATTTACACATGTGGAAACTGAGGCACAAAGAAATTAGGTTTCTTGTCCATCACCACACTGGATTCTAACAGCCACTGACTTTATGTTCAAAGCCACTTTTTGTTTGTTTGTTTGTTTCAGATTTCCAAAGTCACAACAGATCCTAAGGGAAAATAAGCATTGCAAATAAGGTTCTGTCTTTTTGGGGGTAGGGGTGAGGATGGGGAAAGTAAACATACTCCTGGATTAATAAAATGTAGAACATGCTATGTGGATGTATAACCTGTAGAATTGGCAACATAATCCTCCTGTTTTGTTCAGAAAAAATCAAATCAGGGAATATTGTGTCTGCATTTAGATAACATACTTATTAAAAAGGCTGTGGGGACACAGAAAGGGACATAGGGGAGACTGATCACATAGGGCTCCCTGGGTTGTTTAGCTGGAGAAAATGCAGATGGGTGCTTCTCTACAGCTTCCTGGCATGTTAAAAATTATGCCAAACTCCTATCCTCCGCCTTAGCAACAAGAAATGGATACAAGTCCTAGGACACAAATATCAGTATCAAGAAAGACTACTTTAAATAGCATAGAAACACAGACCTAGTTAACCTTGTTGCTCAAAAAAGCTTTCCAACACACACAAAAAAACTTTAACTATTTCTAAATATTCCAAATGCAAATGAAGGCTCTTCCTTAAATTAAAAAAAAAAAAAGTCTGAAAGTCTGGGAGTCAGATCCAGTGCAAACTGCAAAGAGCAGCTGGCTGGCATGCATCACACAAAAGCCTGTTGAGGGGATGGCGTTCCTTTCTCCTTCACAACTGGGTGAGAAAGTAACTGCCTTCTAATGTGATCTGGGCCTCTCTCTGCTTAAGGTGAGGTAAAGGAAGAACTAGAGATTAGGTCCCAAGGCTTGGGAAAAAGATCCTGTACCTTTCTCTTCTCTTTGGCAGGTCAAGACACCAATTTCTATTATGCCATCCTCACCTTCTAATGTAACGAGTTCTGTAACCTTCTGAATACTACAAGTTCCCTGAGTGGAGGCTTTTCTCCTCTGTGTCTGCCCAGCCCCTCTTGCAAAGCTTGGCATGACCCATCTGTGTGCTAAAGTGATATAGACTTAGGAGCCAGAGGATCCTTTGCTACTAAATTGTCTACAGGTTTTATCCTCAGTAACAGCCCTGGTTAGGACGTAACTCAAAGAATAAAAACTAAGGTAAACAGTGTTTCTTTGGAGGTGATAACATAGTTCAGTATCCTGATTGTGGTGGTGGTTCCACAAATCTACATATGTGATAACATTTCATAGAACTATATACACATAAATGAGTACAAGTATGAATAAAATCTGCAGTTGATAGTATCATACCAATGTCAGATTCCTAGATTTGATCGCTGCGCTACAGTTATATGTCGTTATTGGGAGAAGCTGAGTGAAAGGGGCCAGGGAATTCTCTGTACTAGTCTTTGTAACTTCTCTGAGAGTAGTATTTTTAAAATAAAAATAATATAAAATATTAATTTTTAAATAAAAAGACCAATGTAAAGTAGAAAATTCCAAGTCAAAGAATATAAACTGTCTGGGTAAATAGTGAGTTCTGGCAATCAGGGATTTGTAAGAAAGACACCAAAGTAGACTTTTTTTCCACCCAGTACTTACCTTGTAGATAAGCACTGTTCAATAGAAATAATGCAAGTCACATATGTTATTTAAATTTTCTAGTAGCCATGTCAGAAAAGGCAAAAGGAAAGCAGATGAAATTAACTTTAATAATATTTTATTCAACCCAGTGTATCTCAAGTATCACTTCAGCATGGAATCAATATAAAAGTGGCTAATAAAATATTTCACACTTTGTATACTAAGTCCTCAAACTCTGGTAGTTTATTTTATACTTGCACATCCTTCCAAACTAGACCAAGTCCCTCTCAAGCATGAAATTACCACGTGTGGCCACTAGGCTACCATATTGGACAGCTCGGCTCTAGATCACACCTTTAAGTTGCTCTTAAAAGCCACTTTGAGCTGTTGCCATAATTATGCCTTTTTATTTCCTTTAGGGGAATGGCTATCTCCAGCGTTCTATGCCCACTTAACCACAGCCGTGCACACCACTCAAGGGCGATGTGTCTTAAAGGAGAGCAGTCTACTGATGTGCTTCCAGACATAACTTACTAAACACATGCAGAGCCAAAATCACAGTTCAGCTTGAAAAAGTTCTATGGCTTTGAAATTTTTCCTGCATTGTGATGTATTCTTGGGGACAGCTGGGAATTATTTCTACCCAGATCACTGCAAAATGAAGATAGAGTCTCACCAGTTTTACAGTTTGGGTATGGCAGGCAGGTGGGTCCTCTGATGCCTTTACCATTCCCTTTTGATTCAAAGTTGCATGAGAAATAGAATATCAGTTAAATAACTACAAAAAGGCCTGAGGTAACTGTAGAGGGAAGTCTTTAGGGCTGCTGCTGTCTGATGTCCTGGTTCTCCATCTCCTTCTACAAAGATGGGGGGTTTGCAGCCCCTGCACCTTGAGGTTGCACATTGCCACGAGGCTTACTTCTGCCAGTGAAATGTGAGCAGACTGGCAGTGTCACCTCTGGTCATAAGCTTGAAGAGCACACAGGGGTCAGCGTGCCTTTCTCTGCCCCTGTCACAGCGCCCAGCAACGCAAGCTGCTCTGCCCATCTGGGCGGCAGCGTGAGGCCCCATCTACCAGGGCCTTCCAAGCAAGTCAGGATGGAAATACAGTATGAGCGAGAAATAAACCTTTGCTGTTTTAAGCCCCAGAGATTCTGAAGTTGTTTGTTATGACAGCATAGCTTAGCCTGTCCTCACACAATTGTTGAATCTGCACGTCTGGCACCAGCTATTCCATCCAGGGTATCTCCCTGCATATGAGGGCTTATCACATCTGCTATATAACCCAGGCTTGGTTTTACAGTGGTTTCATTACCAACCATAAAAACTGTAACAGTGGAACTGTATAAACAAACCGAACAGTGTTTTTACTGTAAAACATGAATGTAAAATAAATATTTGTCTTTGCCTTCTCTCAGCATCTGTAATGAGAGCAGAAAATTCATGCCATATGTTTATAGCATGAAGGGGGAAAAAAAATAGATCTCAACGATCCATCATGTGGGTGCTGGCTGAACTGTTTAATATTTTTAATTCACCCATTTTCTTTCACATATAAATTCTCCACAAATCATAAAATCCTTACGATAGTCAGTTACCAAATGCACGACTGTTTCTACAGAACAGCCCAGGCTAGGGAGAAGGTGAGTGTGGTGCCCCAACGCCAGTGGCTATGACACGATGAGAAGCCGCAGAGTGAATCACTGCCTTTGACTGTGGCCTCTCCCAGCCTGGCTCAACAAATTTCAACATGAAACTGCTTCTCTGAAGACTTCAAAAGACCTCCCCTACATCTAGCTGGAAGTGCACAGGACTTTTGGGGACCTGATAGCTCCTACTTTTTTTTCAATCCTCCAAAGGAGAAGCACCGAGCCTGTTAAGTGGCTCTGCCTTCTGTAGGACCTTATGATACGGTGGGAGGGAGTGTTACTGCTACCTCCGAGGTCGGTGCCAGGCTCTGAAGCCAGCTCCCCACGCAGGGAGCAACGGGGGATGTTTTTATTTCAGAGCTGTGATGGAGTCCTTGATGTGAAGTTGCTGAAGCCTGCCCAAAGTGTTTGCACAGCCTTTTAGGATACAAGCCGAGAGGCACAGGGAATGATTCCATTTTCTCCAAATTGGCTCACGGACCAGGGGTTTCTGGAAACTGTCACTGTCCTACAAAATCCAATACCACAGCGAGGAAGCTTTGTTTGAGCACAAAGCAAATCTACCCAGTGGAGGCTCTGTCTGGCACTCAGGAGGTGGGCGCAAGGGTTGACGGCTGGAAGAGGGGAAGGGAGGAACGCCTTGATGGCTCAGAACCCCAGACACAGAAGGCACAGAGAGGTGGCCCTCGGGAGCTCTCAGCGCGATGAGGCGGCCCCGGGCAGGTGTGACTGAGCAGGGGCCACGAGCTGGGCACTGTCACCTCATTTAGTCCTGACAAGCATCCACTGATGCCGGGCTGCAGTCTCCCCGTTTTGCATAGCTAGGTGCAGAGGCACAGGGAGGGGCCTTACTGAGACCCCACACTGCTAGGGCATGGCGGAGCCAGGACTCCTGCCCAGCGAGGGCTAATTCCACAATCTGCACTCGCAACCACTAACCGGAAGGCTGGAGTCAAAGAAAACCCTTTGCCCTTCTAGCAGGCTGGCCTCATACCACCCAAGTGAGGAGGAACACAGGCATCGTGTCTGCTCCTGCCCGAGTGTGACTGTGCTCCGGCCACATGCCAGGTCTTCTCTCCTCCTCCCCACCTGCTCACACACACACGCCTGCCAGTGTTGATACTATTATTATTATTATTAATTTATATTACTCCTATTAATTCACTCTCCTTCAGCAGGAGGACAATGTCTGAGGTACCTACACATAGGCAGTCTAGTGGGATGCCTTGCAGATTACAAGGTGTCAATAAGTGCTTGCTGCTAACTAAGGAGACTGGGGCAAATCACACATGAGGGGTTCAGTGCTGGACGCATATGTAAAGTCCTGAACACGGACTGTAAGCTCCCTGGAGGCAGGAACCTTTTAGTCACTGCCACATCATAGGGCTTAGGTAATGCAGTATCTAACTCAGAGAAAGGGGTGCTATGTGCTCAAGAAGGGAGATGGTGGGCAGCAGGGAGGGAAGAGCAGGCCAAGAAAGCTTTGTGGGAAAGGCATGCCTGGGCGGAGACTCGCAGGAGGTGAAGACGTTGGTTAGATGAACTAGCTTGGCTGAGGTCCTTCCAAGCAGAGGGAATACTCTGGACCAAGACAGAGAGACTGGAGGCTTTAGGAACAGCAATGAGTGACATGGTTGGTGCAAAGGAGGGAACGGTAGGGGAGGAACCTGGGCAGGTAGGCAGGAGCCAGACACACAAGGGATTCCCACATTTTTTTTTTAATCTTTGCTAGCACTTATATAGCACATTCTATGTGCTATATAAGCACTTTATATAGGTACCATTCTAAGCACTTTATGTACAGGACTTCAATTAATCTCCACAACCTTGTGATTCAGGTACTATTATCATCCCCATGTTACAGATGAGAAAACTGAGGCAACCGGAAGTGATGGTCACCTGGTTTGTAAGGGGGCAGAAACAGGATGGGAACTCAGGCAGACCAGATCCCCAGTCTGTTGCTCATACCCATGTGACATATTTACAGTGTAATCCTTTTAGACTGATGAAGTAAGCAAGTTTTGGCATCCCTTCACGCTGCACAGGGATGCCCAGATGCTGAAGGGACCCTTTCCCACAGACACCCTGTTGATAAGGTGGGCTTTTAGGTCTTCTTAAATAAAGTCTTTATATATCCCCAGTTTGTCCGCTTATAAATTTAAAATATATACTTTCTTTTAAAAAATCTATATTTAATTACATGGCATCAGTGAAATTTCACTTGGGGAATGATAACCTAACATAAATGAATGCTTCCAATAGAAAAAGCTATAATTTAAAGTAAATTACTGTGTGAGTCAGAAAAAAATTCACTCCCTTCGTTGAAAAAAATTACTACCTGGTATTATTAGGTAGCCTTACTCAATTAGAAAACTACATCAGTAACAAGCAACCTAAGACTCACCCTGAATTCCTCCTCTCCCGGAGTGGATTTCACGCAGCCGGGAAGGGTGTGCAGCTCGCGCTGGCCTGAGTTTCATTAAGGCTTAAAGTCAATTAAGCCACGAACTGGACCAATCATTCCTCCTTTACAAAGTATTGATATTCTTTTTTCATGGCCGCTTTAGGGCTTCCAGCACTCACAAGGAGATTTATGTTAGACAATTTCTTTCTGATTAAAACAAATCATAGCTCAACAATTCTAATTTCTTCCTTTCTTAGCAAGAAATGATCAGAGAACACTGAAAACAGTGATCGAACCCATGGTGCAGAGGGCAGCACTATAAAATGCCATCAAGACGCTCCTGAGAGGTGTTCCCTCCCTCTGCCTCCCTCCTTCCGCTGCGTGCGCCTCATCTCGGTCCCTCCTGCATGCATCTCCCCTGCGTGTGTGCACACCTGTCTGTCTCTGTATGACCAGCTCCAATTCTCTCTCGCGCGCGCTACATGTCTATGTCTACATCTATACCTCTGTCTCTCTCCCTCTCTGCTTAATTTCTCTTTCAGTATACATTTACCTTGACAGGCTTCAGGACAACTACTTATTAACTGAAAGGAAAGAGGACGGACGTTAGAAGCAAAGCCAACCCAGGCTGGCTTCCCAACCTCAGCAATATGAAACGGGAAGGTCTCTATATTTACCTCCAAAAGGCTTGCATCATCAGACACCTTTTTATTTTTAAAGAAGGTGCTGATTTCTGATCAACCTTCTCTCTCTCAATTACACACTCTCTCAAGGGAAGACCACAGGTCTCCTGGATCCACCCACTCCCCCATTCCCACATTCTCCTCTCCTCTTGGGGTTCTGCTTTCTGAGCTGATCTTTCTGCATAAATGATCCATTTTTCTGGGCCTCAAAGTCTAGCTGATTTATGAGTCCGCTCTTCATTGCAGCCAACTCCACCTTCTCCAGAATGGCCAGGTAAACTGCTTGATTGGGATTTCCCAAATCAGGATTAGTAATTTTCAAAGAACTAGAATGCAATGTGCTTAACACAACACCCCATAAATAGCAAGCTAGAAGGTAGTTAAAGAATTGGGGGCATATCAGTAGCATTGAAATGAAAATCAATTTACATAGCTCAGTACTTCAGAGAATAAGTTGGTTGTATGTACCTTCTTCTGGTCTGATTCCAAAAAAAAAACAACCAATCAAAGCGGCCCTGCCACAGTGCCAGGATACTGTTGCTCAGGTTATAAGCCCTAAAGCTCAACTGTTGACTTTGTTGTGCCCTCAGTCATTCATTCAACAAATATTTCTCAGTCCCTCCCATTAACCAGGCACAATGCTACATGCTGGAGAAATACCAAGAGGAAGACAACAGGCAAGGCTTCTGTCCTTCTGCAGCACTTAATCTCTGCTTGTTATATGCTGTGTGAGCTTAGACAAGGTCCTAAACATCTCTGTGCCTCACACTTTCATCTGAAAATTGGATTCAGAATATTAGCTACTTTGTAGGGTTGCATAAAGATTAACTGAATTAAGGCATTTGAAGTATTTCCCAGTGACTGGCATACAATGCTGGCTACAATTATTATTATATCATAAAAATAAGGAGAATTAAACAAGCCATCCAACTGAGCATTAAATGCAGAATGGTTATATTCCTATCTTACAGGCAATTCTATGTTCTTTTTAAAAACACAAATAGGTGGTTTTTTTTTTTTTCACAACAGGCAAATAGGCAGCATGATAATTTGTTTCAAGCAAAGGCATAATTGCCCAAGAAACAATGGGCAGGTCTGTTACCCAATCTGGGACTCAGTTTCCCCATCTGTCAAATGGGGTATTAAAGTTGATTATTCAGAAAATCCTTTCCCATCATAAAATTCTACCATTTTATAACTACAGTATACCCAAAGGCCATCTGTTAACTGAACGTCATTCCTCCAAAAAGACAAATGACTTCACAAATTCATACATGAATTTCTCATTATTCTTGCATAAACTGGCTCACATCTTTGCTGCAGCCCCTAAAAGTAATGGCTAAAAGTTATACAAAACCCAATGGGTCATATATAACTAAAAACAACATCTTTAATTGAAGTATAGTTGATATATAATATTATGTTGGTTTTGAAGATACAACATAGTGATTTCACAATTATTCACATTATTAAAGAACTGAAATTTTACCATATACTTTAAAGTAATGTAGAATCTATTTCTGCTTTTCTCTGATGTCTCCCAAAAGCTGTCTGAGTTGGCAGGTCTGAAAGGATACCATAAACAGTGGCTCGAATCTACAATGTGACTATGATCACTAACATCACTGCCAAGAGCCCCAGATTTCCACCAATACTGCGAATTTACCCAGAGAATGAAAATAAACACTTAACCAGCTCTCAGCAACCCACATTTACAGACCAGACAAGCTGTGAACCATCTCAAACAGCAGGCAGTTCTAAAATGATCACTACTTATTTTGAAATGACTTTCTGGGTAGATTTACACTGTGAAAGGGTCTGGTTCTGTCTAACATGGAAATGCATTCCTATTCCCCAAGTACCTATCACTATCCATAAGACGGGGATCCAGAAGGTTCCAGATGGTGGGACAAATAATATGAAAGAAAGAGTCTTTGGAACCAAAACTTAGCAGGCTGCTTGACAACAAAAGATCTGTAGTCCCAGTCACATTAGCAACTGTCCAAGAAATAGAGACAATATGGGTTGGGCGCTGGCTGAGCTTTTGTGGGAATGAAAATAACAACATTTAAGAAGGGAACGTGCTAACAGGTCACAACCCAGGACTGTAGGGACTAAGGCCAGTGTGAGGCTCAATCTGCCCCATCAGAAGCGAGACCTGACCCCTTGTTTTGAGTCTAGAGCAGCCCGGCACGCAGGGGTAGCCTTACTAGATTCCTGGAATATCGGCTCTCAAGTAGCTCCCTTAGACTTCCCATTCTCTCTCCTTGTTTATATCTGCTCCTCTGGCATAATTATTAAGAGCCAGTTCCTTTAGCTCTCAACATTTCCTGGTCTGAACAATAAATTGTCTGATCATCCTGCTCCTGAGAGGGGGTTGCAGATAAGTAAACACATTTCTATTTTCATGGAGTCTCTAGGCATGAAGAACGTTTTCCCCCGCAATTTGTTAAAGGTTCTCTGAGCAGGGAACATTGGAAGGGGTGATTAGTTTTGTCCTACAGAACTCCACTGACGGATTTAAAAGTATTCCTTGAATGTCAGGATATAAGCAACTATATTCTGCATCCTTCTCTTTGACTCCGGCTCACAGCTGCCGCTTTCACCAATCAGCTGACCCAGGGCACAGCTAACGGTGTCTCTGGCCTCCCCGCTGCCCCTCTCTACTGCGGTCTGAGTATCTGTCCTCCGGCATCACCAGGTGTGGATGGCATCACTCCCACTTGGATCCGTCAGTGGCTGCCAGGACCTGGAGAAGAAAGGCCCTTCTCCTAATAGAACAGAGTCCAAGGCTCTGAATGATCTGACTTTCAATGGCAGCACAACACCCACACCTGACTATTCACCCTCTTCAGGACGTGCCCTCCTGCTCTGCTCACGCTCCTCTTCCCACAGGAAATGCCCTGGCCATCTGTGCTGACCACACCCTGCCACGCCTCCTTCTTCAAGGATCGTGCTCTGGAGCACATAGGGAAAACGCTGATCGATCCTGAGTAGCTGGAGTGCCAGGCTAACCATGCTCACACCAGGCTCTGCCATGGGCTTCCATTTGGAGCTGTCACCTCACTTGTCAAGTCCCTGAGGGTAATGAATGGCAACATTCTAAACTGTCTCCTACCACCCTCTATACTGAGCACATAATGGAGGTTTAATAAATACCTGTACCATTTTTTTTTAAT
The DNA here is from genome assembly GCF_030020395.1 of Manis pentadactyla. Taxonomy (NCBI): domain Eukaryota; kingdom Metazoa; phylum Chordata; class Mammalia; order Pholidota; family Manidae; genus Manis; species Manis pentadactyla. Next base: position 63,852,095 of record NC_080033.1, on the reverse strand, counting down.
CTGAACATCTTTGGGCTAGTTGGTGAACTAGGTTGTGAGAACATTTGATTTTTTTAAGCTAAGATAAAAATCTATACCTATTCTTTCATTAAAATAAAAAATAAAATAAAATAGCATGAGAGCTGTAGATTGGTGCTTCTCAACTTTTGCATCTATCAGAATCTCTGGGAAGGACTGCCAGACACAGACTGCTGGGCCCCACCTCCAGAAACTCTGGTCCCGGAAGTCTCCCGTGGGGCCCAAGAACTGGCATCGCAAACAAGTTCTCGGGTGACATTAGTGCTGCCTGTCAGGGACCCCACTGTGAGTAGCACTGTGGAAGCTTCCATGGCACAGGAAACCACAGGGATTAATCAGTGAAATGCTACTGAGACCATTACAGATGTGTCCTATCCTTTCCTGCCTTAAAAATAGCACCCTGCCAGCCCCCTTTCCATTTTTGGCTGCATATTGCTTACAATTTGATGTAGATTTTAGGCATCCTGTAATTCATCAACTAATTCTCTCCTGGCTACACATTCCAAGTAATTACTAAGTTCAGCAATAACTTATTCTTTCTGCTCCAGCACCTGCATTTCATTTGTTTATTTTCCCAAAGTCATAAATCTGAAAGGCTGTCAAAGTGCCATAATATTAGTACAATAATCAAAGTTAATTAATCCCTCTCAATAAACAACAACAAAGCTATTACAAAGACGCACTGAAGTCTCTCCCAGCCACCCAGTTTACAGATCACATTGTAGCTGGAACAATTAGAATCTGGGCATTGCCGGGGATTTGAGTGCAGTGTTCTTCAGCCATTTCAAAGGGAAGTGTACTCTTCATCTGTACTGATTCACTAACTCCAGGGAAGGCAAAGTGGGTCTGGGCTCCACATCTGCTGCCTGCTGAAGGACACCAAAGAGGACAGAGTTCTCCCCAGCTGCCAAGCCTTACCAGGCACATCCCAAACTCCAATAATATAAGAGTGACAGAGGTTGCAAAGAAATGAGAGGGGCCAGCCTCATTGCCAACTTTTAGCATTCGATATCTTCAATAACTTCGGATTTATTACTTAGGGAATTTGAGAGATACATTAGTTGGGCTCTGATGAGAAGGACAGCCTAGTGGAACTCAGAGGGCAGAACCAGGGCTGGTGGGTAGAAGATGCACGATGGAAGATTCTGCTTTCAATATATAAAGGAGAAATTCTAGTTAAGAGGTGTGCAGAAATAGGATGGGCTGCCTTGGGAGGGCAAAACTTACCCATCATTGAAAGTCTAAGCCAAAGCCAGATGATATCTGTTCTGGGGTGCTGCATAAGTGGTGTGCACACTGACAGAGGTCAGAGAAGGTGACCTGGATGGTGAATGCAACCCTAAGAACCTGAAACTCCATTCATTCAGAGGCACTCACTCGGTGAGACCTCATGTCTTGTCCTTTGAACCCACTGTTCAGTGTCTCTCAGAGATCCTGCCCCCCGTGAGGCCATGACCCTGGTGCTTGTTACCCATGGCTGAGTAGCAAATTTCTCCGAAGTGTAGTGGCTTAAAACAGCACTTTGGATCTCACCAGGTTCCCACAGGTCAGGAATCCTGAGGGGTTCTGACTTGAGATCTCTCATGAGGTTGCCGCCCGTCTGCCAGTCTCAGTCTGCAGGCTTGACGAGGCTGGAGGACTCCCGGAGGCTCTCAGGAGGCTCCCGGCTGGGGGCCTCCCCACTGGAATGCTCGTGGGTCCTCACAGCATGGCAGCTGGCTTCCCCTGACATGAGTGATCCAAGACAGTAAGCGAGGAGGAAGCCACAGGCCTTTATGGCCTTTCCTGGAAGTCACATGCCATCATTTCTGCCACCTTCTATGCAGGAAGAGTGGGTCACTAAGTGCAGTCCACACTCAAGGGCAGGAGAATCAGACTCCACCTCCTTAAGGAGGTGTATCAGAGAATCTGGGGACAGACTGCAAAACCACCAGACACTTCGAAGGCTTCCTTTCTCAGGGTCTTCCGAAGCTAGTGACATTTGCATCCTTGGTTTACCAACACTGGGGATGAGTTTCAGGTGAGTCTGGGGCAGAGCATGGTTCTGGCAGCTCCGCTTCTCTCCCCCCACCAACCCCAGCCTCTCTGAAAGGTCAGCCAGCATCACACCAGGGCATGGGCACCAGGGGCATGGACGGTCACCTCCCAGCCCCTAGAGACAGAAGGCGCCGCCCCTGCCCCCCTTACCTCAGCTCATCTCAGCATTAACTGACCTACTGATGGGATGCTGAGGAGGGGCTTGGCTCTTTCCTAGTGATCTGAACAGTTATTTAAAACAAAACAAAACAAAAAGGGAAGAAGAGGAAACACACTTCTAACAAGATTTCTGGGAGTACTTGCATAATTCAGGGAAATGCATTAAACAAGTCAGCCTCTCCTAAAGCTACTGTTTTCTGAGTCATTATGCCAGGCTCCATACAAGAGCGTATATGTCTTTTGGGACTCCATATCCAACGCCTGGGAGCAGGGGGCTCCCCACACCAACAAACAATTCTCATGCACCAGCAGGGCATCCAAGAATTCGGCTCAATTCTGACACTATCTACCTGGAAATAGCATCAGATGCCACAGGTTAAGGTTTAGTACTACCAGACTGTTCCCCACCCCTACTTTAGACAGCAGTCAGAAGCCCAGGTAACAGCCAAGTGGCTATAAATCAGAGATTCCCACAAACCCCTTCTCAGGTTTGATTAATTTGCTAGAGTGGCCCACAGAACTCAGAGGAACATTTAACTTACTAGATCGCCAGTTTATTATAAGAGGATATCACTCAGGAACAGGCAAACGGAACAGATACACAAGGCGAGGCATGGGGAAAAGGGTGCAGACGCCCCAGATCCCCTCCAGCAGCGCCAGCCCATGTGGCCGCCAGCCTCAGAGCTCTCCAAACCCTGAACTTTGGGTTTTTACAGAGGCTTCATTACATGGGCATAATTGATTAAATCACAGGCCACTGGTGACTGGACCCGATCTCCAGCCCCTCTCCCCTCCCCAAGGTCTGGGAGTGGGACTGTAAGTTCTAACCCTCTAATCAAAGGGTGGGCTCCCTTGGAAACTGCCCCCATCCTTAGGTGGGGGTCCAAAAGTACCTCATTAACATAACAAAAGCCACCTCTATTGCTCTCTTCACTTAGGAAATTTCAAGGGTTTTAGATGCTCTGTGCCAGAAACCAGGCAATGACCACATACATATTCTCATTTTACCTCACAATATCACAGTGTGTGTTATTTCACTTCATCCTTACCAGGACCCTGAGAGTCATTATTTAGTACCATTTTGAAGGTAAACAAACTAAGGTTCAAAGAGATGATCGCATCTGCCCAAGGATACCCAGGAGAGTGTGTTTGAACCAGGATCCAACCCCAGGTGGGAATGGCTCTGAAGCTGGGGCTCCCTCTACTCCACCAGGCTGCCTCTATAAATTAAAAATTGGTCTTTTTAAAATACACGCTTAAAAGAAACCATAACCCATTCAGTGTGTGTGCCCCATTCTAAGACTGGCTGCCTCCACTATAGCTATCTCTCTGTACTTGTCCTTGCGTGGGAAGTTTTATTGTTTCTCCTCTCCATTTAATCTAACACCTGCTCTGTCTGAGAGTCTCTGTAAATGCCCCATAATAAATATGAAAAACAGTCTCAAGCACATTTTTTTCCCTTCTTAAATAATGGAGCCTAAATGCCTAGTGGCCAGGAATGGGCCTTTCAGCCATTGGCTGAATACTATCTGAAGACAAAATCCGTCTCTTCAAACTATGTCAAAATTGCTTAATAAGAACTCAGGGGAGCCTGTATTAATGGAAGGATGCACCTGCTTTGGGTTTCACATGACTGGGAGTGATGGTTTGGAGCTCGCCACCTATGTCTGACTTTCACTCTTTAAAACTCTGTGGTTAATCACAGCCCTCGTTATACAAAGGTTACAATGGTTATAAAGTTGGAAAAATTCAGTTCAAGACTGTGAGTGGTGGCCAGGAAAAACAAAAAAAAAAAAAAAAAAAACAAGACACAGACACAGTGATCAAAGACCCATGAGTAACACTCAAGACTAAGTCAGTGCAAAATTTTCGGAATAGGAAATGAAATGGAAAACGTAGAGGATAAGTACCACACACACCACACACAAGATTCAGGCATTCTGCAGGCAGAAAAGACTTAGAATATTTTAGCAACTGATTATGTCTATGAGAGGGATGAATAATTTATTATCTGACGAAGAATCTTTCCTGGGCCTATGACAAGAAAGGTCAAACAGGCAACTTAAGTAGAACAGTAAAGACACCATATACCACTTGAAATGGGGGTCTGGGGTAAAAACAGGGTCCCTTTGGTGAGGTGAGGTCCATCAGCTCCACCAGATCACAAAAAGGCCCCAGGAAGTTCTCTCTGCGAGGGCACCCCAGGTACTCCCAGACCATGAACAGAGAAATATTCTTATGTAAACATGCAAATCTCTATGAATACAAATTTTGGCTTAGTTCTTGAAAAGAGAGCCAGTCTTCTAATACAACACACACCAGGAATTTGGAGCAGGTAACAAGATGGCTTTGGAATCAGGCAAATATGGCTTCAAACCCTGGATACACCACGAGCTCCCAACTTTGGGAAAAAACCTTTTCCCCTCTTTAGCCCCCCAGTGCCTCATCTGCTAAATGGGTTTAACATGTGAACATAAATACTTAATTGTTAAATGCTAGGCACAGTGCCTTGAAGACACAAATATACATACCAAGCCCCAACTGCAGGAGCAGCAACAATATGACATTTTGCAAACAAAAATGTCCCGAGGGTGAACTCTGGAATTTATCTTTACCTGTATATGTGTGTGCTTATTGATTTAAGCAAGTAGTTTATACAGTCCCTGCTCGTTCACAGACTTATTTATACCATACTTTATTTATTGAAAATCCAATACTATACATAAAAATAATTTTTAAAGCAAAGAAATGAGGAACAAATCTAGCAGCTGATTTAGGATGAAATTTTCCCAATAATCTATACCTATTAATAATATTAATAGTTTTTATGTTTTTTTTGTTTAACTAAAGATCATTAAAAACAATAGGGATGAGCTCTATAACTTGTGATATGTTGGCTAGAATGGTAAACAGATCATCTTTTCCGAACCAGGTCGCTAGCTCAGACAGGCATAAAGCTTGTAAATCACACACCTCACCTGCTGCATGCCTCCCAACACGCCCACGCACACTGCAAAATAGAAGTCATACCCCAAAGGCCTTCAATTTGTAAATGTAAAAAAAGTATGGGATTAAGCTTTTATTATCAAAGGAGATTGGGAGGGATGGGATACATTTGAGGGAGCCTGAAAGTAGCTGAATTTCTCTCGTGGTTTGTAGATGTGCAAGTAATTCATTCTTGGCATCCTAGCCCATTACTCTTAATATCATGTCATGAAACACAGGGTGCTGGTATATACTAAAAGCACCGCAAAGTATCGAACCCATGTGCCTAATACACTGGTTGGTACCAAGTACTCCATATCTGGGAATAATGTAAAAATCACTATTTCCAATGTTTATCAATGAGACTGCAATATGACATAATGCTGTCAGCTTTCCACCTGCCTTCTCTTCAACTGGATAAACAGACCTGGTATCCACTCTATTGAAAACTAGAATAATTACAGCACGTCAGTCTCTCCAACATCAAACTGTGTGGCTACAATCAACGGAGCATGGGCCATCTCCCTAACACATGCATATTCCATTACCTCTGGCTAATAAATCTTTTCTTTTTACCCTCATCTCCCTGCTTTCTCAATAACCATTTTGATATAAACCATTGCTTGCTGTTCCTGATGACTGATCCCTTAATCATCTTTCCCAAATATATGCAAAGTGTATTTCTTTGTAAATACAAAAGAAAAGGCAATCTCATAAATAATTAAGATGGCTTTTCAAATGACAGTTGAGTGCTAATATGAGCTCCACTGGAAAATACTAATCAACAAACTAAATACACATCTAATAAAATGTAGGAGTCGAGACATATGAAGACAGAAAAGGAATACATTGCAGCTCTTCTTGAGTCACGGTGATAAACACCCTCCCGATGCCTCCTCGTTCAGCCACTTGGGGAGGTTAGGAAGAGTAAGCATCATTTTGTACTTTCGTGTACAAATAAGAAATTATTATTATTGTTATTAATAGCAGCAGGTAACATTTAATTAAACATTCAATCTATCCCCAGCAATGTGATAAATACTATATATACACACAGGCAATGCCTTTGACACTCACAGCCAGCTGTATCTCCTGGCACAGAGACTGTTACTTGGATTTTAACAGTTGAAGAAAGAAGGTTAGAGAAGTTAAGGAACTTGCCCAAGGGCACAGGATGTCTGTTTCTAACTGCTGGTTATAACGCAGCACATTTTATAGCAGTGGTTACCAATCTGAGATAGTTTGCTCCCCATCAGCTCAGGAGGCATCCTGAGGACCACCCAGCTGGCCTTCTCTGAACCTCTTGGGAATCCTGGTGAAATAACCCTGAGAAAATGTGAGCCTCTGAGCTGGACCCCTACTGCATTCTCCTGGCCAGCGGCCTGCCACCCTAACCAGTCTCTAAGGAAGACTGGAGGCCTAGACCAAAGAAGACAAGCTAGAAAAGCTTGGGCTCAAAGTCTTCCTTGGGGACCAAAGCTTCTCACCAAACTAATGATACACTGGGTCCCACCTCCCTTATGATGGGGGCATAGGTCCGAGACACATTCTGGGCATCGGGAGTGGATAGCACAGGAACACCAAGAGGCCACCAGCCCCTCCTCCCACGCCAGCCCCCTTCTGCCCAGCTCACCGGGTATCTCAATGCCTCACAGATGCTGCAGCTTCAGAACACCCCCGGGTCCCCATTTCACTAGGGGCAGCCCCCACGGACACTCTTACAGTACTTCCTCGTGCACTCTTCACCTGATAAGGGCCTGGCACACAAGAGGCGGGTTGGCACTCGGCACGCTCTCAGCCCCACCTCTGACCCGGCCGTGGCCCCACGCCACCCCTCCTTCACACGGTCAGTAGGCAGGTGGGTGGTGCCAGCCCTTCTGTGCCAGCTCCATTCAGCTGCCTTCCTCCCAGGACCAGAAGCCCGAGATCCCAAGTTTTAAGAAACTAAAATTTAGAAACTGTAATAAGGTGAGAGGAAGAAGGAAAGGGGAGCCCCCCTTAGGCCTTTCAAGAGCCCCACACTGGGATGCTGCGGTCTTGTTGTGGCTATTTATAAAACTCATATTGACATGTAATCAGCTATTGTTCTTTACATACAATGCCCCTAGGAGGTCCTCAGATCCCTGAATGGAGAGAGGGACAGGCCACACCTCCACGAACAGAGCAACAGAGGTCCCCTCCAGCAAGTCTCACTGAGTACGGGAAGTATGAAGCCCAGCACCTCAGGGATTCAGGCACGCCTACCGGTGTCCCAGACTCGGAGCTCCCATGGAATCCCAACACACAGTCGGTGCTGCTCAATAAAGGAGAAACCTGCCCCTCCTAAAAACAGGAAGGTAAACTTCCTCCTCAGCCAGCCATATGAGCTCCCTGGAATACCCAGGAAAAAAATCAGGTGTTTGCTGTAGAGGTGGGACCCTAGTCTGTGGTCCACTTACGTTAGTGAATGCGGTGGACCATGTCCTCCTAAGATGAACCCTTAACAGCTTAGGCAGGAACCCCATTTCCAAATACTCTTTATTTACATGTGATTGGGGCCTGGTGGGCCTCCCTCTGCCCCTCCTTTTTAAATTAGCCTAAATGGATCAGCCTTTTAAGAGGGTGGTTTACTTCTACAGCATCCATGTTACCCAGTTTTAATTGTTTTCCATTCTTCTCTTATTTCTAACTTTGGAGCATCCAAAACATCTCAGCAGGAGGGCATTTTCCCATGAAATAATTATTATTAGAAGTAATTACATATAGGCTCTTAATATTCCACATGGAATATGTTTTCATTTAAGTTATATTTTACTAAATAGCTAGAACTCTCCAAAAGTGGTTTGAGAACTCTATAAAGGATATTTTGAATGAAAAGGGATTGCTTAGACACTAAGGTAGATCAGAATTGCTTCCTCATAGAAATATGATTAATCCTGAAATTAATGGCTCAAACAGCATCTACCATTTCTGGAAGCCCAGCCTGACTGGTGCCGAATGCAGAAGCAAAACCAGGCTGGGGAGGGAGCAGACAGACTCTGTGTTTGCAGGGTTTGGAGGCCAAAATGGACCCGCCCCGCCAGGAGCCTGCTCCACACCCACCCACTACATGACGCTGGGCAAGTCCCTTCAACCTTAGGAGCCCTCCATTGGTTTTCCTGTAAAACAGAGAAAACCAGGCTTTTGCATCTCCCATAATGTGCCTTGCCTAGGACACAGCCCATGACGGGCACTCGTAAACAATGGTTTCAGATGCCCAATGGTGGGTATGAGAACAATGTTCCGCTGGCTTAAAGGCAGACATGAATGTTCTGAAACAAGGCAATTCTAGAATGTGCAGTGAAGGCAAGAAGAGAAAGACCGGGCAGGAAAGAACGAGCTGAGAAAGAAGGCACGACCTCCATCTCCAGAGCCGGGCTGAGAATGCCCGCAGAGCCTTGGCACCTGCAAGCCGGCACCAAGCCAAATGGCCCAAAGACTTGAGGGAGCTCCTGCTGCAACAAAAACCTCTGGATCATTTAGGGAATCTCCTGCGGGGTGCCAGTATGTCGCTGTACCCTCCCAGCTCCGTTACCGAAAGAATGCATCCAGATAAAGTATGCACACGCTCAAGCTGGCTAGCAGCTGGAAAAACTGGAGTTGATCAAACTGACCTTGAGAAATACAAGAAGATCGTGTTTAATGATGTGCCAGGTAAAAGCTCTGTGCAGAGAGGTGAGGTTAAAGAAGGGCCTGAAGGAAACCAGACCAGCACATACCGAGGGAGGACAAGTGAGGGGAGGGTGCAGGGACCCCAACTCAACACAGATCACCGAGGCAGGTTCCCACACACTCAGCGCTAATAGTGCAAAGATGTGAAATGGTAATGATGGCTCTTGGTGCTAAATCTGAACTTCCATAATCATAATCTAAAGGGGATGAGGAACATGGTACAATGGGATGCACAGAGAACTAGTGAACAGATAAAAGATGATAAAAGGGATGAATTTCTCTAGTCTACCACCAATAAAATCTGATTTAAACATTTGAAAAGCCATGTGAGTATTAGTTTTATTTTCGTTCCCACTGCCTTTTCTCATGTCCCTGACGGTGAGTATTTTTGGATAATTCTTTCTCTGGGAGCACAGTTTGCTCGTCAACTTCAAGTTATTATATGTAGAAGGAAATTATACAATGATGAATTCTGCCATCTGAGATGGACTCACAAGGACCCAATTATGGCTTAAAATGCAAGAAAGAGTAACTAAATGGGGGGGAAGTGCCCTTAAGATCTCCCTATTCGACCTTCTTTGTCAGAGATGAGGCAACTGAGATGCCAATAGATTAAGAGACTTGCTAAGGTCCCACTGTTAATTAGGGCACATCCAGGAATCTCTGTTCCAGGCATCAAACAACAGTTATAGTGGGATAAACACAGCTGAGTCTATTCTCATATTTAAGGAAAAAAGAAGATAATTTAAATGCATAAATAATTGCACTTCAGCATTATCTTCCAAGACTGGTTTAAACATTAGTATCAGTGCACAGTATGGTGACTATAGTGTCACTGTGGCCACTGGGATCTGATTTTTCTAGTTAAGTATAGCGCCAAATGGGCACAATTTTTACAAGTTAGACACACTTGGCTGCCAGACAGCAGGTACTCATCCACCCTGATAGCACAGACAGAGATCAGTTCCACACTACTAGGTGACGACTGGGAAACTGCTATCAAAATTTTACACATTCATGTTCTTTGAAGCAACAAATCCACTGCCAGGATTCTGCCCTATGGGTGTGCTCACAAAGGTATATGTCAAGAATGTTCATGGCAGCATATCTGAGACCCAATTTTGGATGAAAATGCAAGACACTGAACTTTAAGAGAGCATTGCTTATAAAAGCAAAACAATGCAAACAGAAAGGGAGACTGGTGAAGTAAACTATAGCATGAGCACGTGCTGGAACATTATACAGCAGTTAAAAACAGGAAGGTAGATCTACACGGACTGATAAGATCTGCTATGGTGTTAAGTGAAAAAAGTAAAGTACATAACAGTAAGAGTATGTTTGCTAATATATACAATCTTTTCCTGGAAGAATACACAAGAAATAGCCAATAAAATTCACCTTCCAAGAGAAGGACTGGGAGGGACTTTCACTATTTATTTTGTACCTTCCCATTCTGGATGACGATTCAAACCACATGCATATATTACCATTTTTTCTCCTTACACATCTCTAAAGATCACTGCTACACCACCTGATAGAGGTATTACTTTTTTAACTTTATTAGAGTTAGAATGATGCTAAAGTAATCAGGAAAGATCAGTCTCCGTTCTGTTTTTTTTAATTTAACTCAAAATTACGAATCCAGAGAACTCAAGACAAGGGATTATTTGAAATATAGTGGATTTGAAATATTTCATTTGATATATATGAGAAAGCAAAAATAAATCTTCTTTTTCTTGACTTCCAAAACTTCTCAGTCCAGAACATCAGACATTCTCCTAAACAAACCATGGTCTATTTCTCCAGATGTCAAGATATCCTCCATGGTGTTCAGAAAATGAAGACATTATCCAACCACCTTCACACTCCGCTCCCAGCAATGGGACTGTCTTCTCCTCCTGCACCTCCCAGGGCCATGGCAAGGGACCAGTCTGACCCTTCTCCCATCCTCTGCCTGGTCATTCTTGAGATCTCAGCTCAGTTACTTCTTTCTCAGGGACTCCAAATGCCCCAACTCCCTAATCAGCATTTTGGAGTACTACGTACTTCACAGTACCACATACCATCATATCTAGTTTACACTGATGTTTATGTTTCTTCGGTTAAATCTGACTTCCACTCTCGGCTGACTCCTCTAATGGCAGTTTTTCCTTGACAACAGCACCTGGTACCTATGATAGTGGCATATTTCATAAAGATGTGAATGAATGAAACAGTCTACACTTCATGCTGAAGCCATGTGATCATGTTAAAAAATCGATCAGCCTGTGTCACTCTCTGGCTCAACCCTCTAATGTGTTTCATCACTGACTCTGAAACCCTGCATGACACCCTCGGAGCACCTCTGCGACCTCCGCCCCTTCCATTCAGCTCCAGCCACGCTAGCCTCCCGCCTCCAGACACATTCCTACCTCTGTGCCTTTGCATATGCTCTTCCCACTGCTTTGAAAAGATCTCCCCAACATTGGCCCAGCTTATGGCTTTACTTTGTTCAGGTTGAGGATCACGTCACAGCTTTAGAAGGGGTATTTGCTGAAAAACCAATCTAAAATGGTCCACACTGCCGCTTTTCCTCTGTCACTCTACTTTATTGCCCTTTATCGCATTTACAAAAGCCTGGCATTATGTTAAATATTAAATTTAATTAGCTCTTAGGGTCTCTCTCCCACCTAGAAGGTAAGCCCATGAGGGCAGGGATTTTATTTTGTTGGGTATTGCCATATCCTTAGACCCAAGAGTGCTGCAGGCCTTCAATAAACATTTGTGCACAGACATAACAACACCGAAATATACACAGAGAGAGAAAAGCAAAAGGGAAAAACCAGAGACAGGGTTAAAGCCTGCTCCTTTCTCATCTTAAAAAACCATAAGTATAACAACCTCTTAGTTGCATACATGGCGCTAACCACATTTTTATTCTTCTTAATAAATGAGCTAAATGAGTAAATATTCTCCAGTCTCTGACTAATAAAGCAGATGACACTGACAATAAACTATAAACAAACGTGTATATAATGATGGCCTTGCTTGCCTGTTCACTCACCAAGTAAACAAAGTGACTATGACTTGAAAAATAAACAAAACATTATTCCAAGAGCAATAAACTTTATGTGCTATACTCAAATTTCCATGTGTTTTTCTAGTATGTGTATTTGATGATTAAAAAAGAAAAATAGGCAAGTGCTTGCTCACCCACTCTCCCAAAATGAGTGACACGGCTTCATCGGCTTTTGTCATATTCCTACAGGCCAGGATCACATGTGCACCATGGAGGGCAAACGACTTGGCAGTTTCAAACCCTATATTTAAAGGAAAGTCAACATTAGAAAACACAAACACAAAACATTAAGTCATGCTGAATGGCCTTCATTGAACACCACAGACATTAGCCTAGTGGTTCTCAACCACAGGTGATTTCACCCACTAGAAGATAGTTACAATGTCTACAGACAATTTCAGTGGCCACAGCTAGGGGTTGGGTGTTACTGGCATCAAGTGGATAAAGGCCAAGGATGTTACAAAATACCATACAAAGCACAGGACACACCCCACAGCAAAGAACCATCTGGGCCAAAAGGTCAAGCGTTGAGTTTAAGCGAACCCTAGGATTTGTATAGTGATTTCAGAGGCGAAGGCCACACTGGAGAAGAACTCGTGGCAGAGTCAGCAGTTTGACCACTGCTTAATAACAACCAGGTCCTGTGCTAAACATAACAAATAAGGATAGATAAAGACTTAAGACATGGTCTGGGAAAATCAAAAGGCCAAGAGAGGTGAGCAGGCATTTAGTGTTTCTGTACCCAGTGAAAATATCCTTCAAAAATAAAGTAACAAAATTTTTAAACAAACAAAAAGCTGACATCACCATCAGATCTACACCTCAGAAAATACTAAAGGATGTTCTTCAAGCAAGAAGAAAATGAACCTAGATAGAAATCTGGACATGCAGAATAACAAAGAGTAACATAAAGGGTAAATATATGGAAAAATTTTAAATGATAATAGTAATTTTAGAATCATATATATATAATTCTAAAATTCTATCATATATATATATATATATATATATATATATATATATATGATAATAGTGAGTTTTAGGATATATAGCAAGAATTACTATATGGATAATAACATATAACCTAGGAGGTGAGTACACGGGATTAAAGTATTCTAAGACCCTTGCATTACACAAGAAGGGTTAAAGTAATAATTTATATGAGATTTTACTAAGTCAAAAATGCAGTTTGTAATCGCTATGATCACCACTATGAGAATAGTAAAATAAAACATATTTAACAAACTAATAGGGGAAGTAGAATAAAAAGAAGACAACAAAGGAGAAAAAAGAAATATAAAACAAGTTAGATAAACAGTATAGCAAGCCCATAATAAGGTAGTATATTTAACAACAAATATATCTGTGATTACATTAAATATAAATGGATGAAAAACTGCACTCGAAAGACAAAGATCATCAGGCAAGGTAAAACACATACAAACAGTATGCTCCTTATAAAAGTATGTATGCTATGCTTTGCGTTCTTAAACACAAGGATAAAGTTAAAAGAATTAGTAAAAAATATACCATGCAAATATGAACCAAAATAAGTACTATAAGAGGAAAGGCTAAATATTTCATAACAGTAATTTCCAATCCTCCAGGAATATGTGACAATCCTAAGTTTATATGTGTGTGTGTGTGTGTGTGTGTGTGTGTGTGTGTGTATACACACACATATATACATATATGTCAAATCTGACAGAATTTGGAGAAATTCATAATCAGAGTGGAAAATTTTAACATATCAGTAACATAAAATACACAAATAGGAAGTATATGGAAGATTTGAATAATATAATTAATAAACTGGAAATAATTGAATATGCTAAAAACTGAACACAGCAGCAGAATGTACATTCAAGTACTTAGAGACTATTTATCAAAATTGACCATATACAAGACCAAAAGCAAGTCTCAATAAGTTTCAAAAGATTAAAATTGGAAAGTATGTTCTTTGACCACAATGGAATAAATTAGAAATCAATAACAAGATCTGAGGAAATCCCTCATCTAGAAACTAAGCAATACATTTTTAACTAATGTAGAGAAAATAAATGTTCCTATGGCCAAAATTCTCATCTGGCCCTGGTTGGCTTGCTCACTACACATGTGTGGGCAATACATTGTTATTGACTCTATGTACAGAGCTCTGCCCAGTGCTCTGGGTGGCATGACTGCAGAAGAGCAGAGACTGGAATGGTGGCAGCACCGAGGACAGAGACTGAGATGGCTGCAGGGGCAGAAGGTCCAGAGGCAGAGACCAGTTTGCTGCATGCAGACTTGCTCTGAGTGGATGGGATCCTAGTGATTAACCTTCCACCATGGGAATAAAGTTGGGTATTGTCATGCCAGTGGGTTTCAGCCCCAGGCAAGTTCACTATGGATTCAATGTGACCAAAGAAATGATAAGCAGAATGGTCTTGGGGTGAAAGGGTTATACCCAACTTTATTTCCATGGTGGCAGGTCAATCACTAAAATCTCATTCACTCAGAGTGAGTCTGCATGCAGCAAGCCAGTCTCTGCCTCTGGGACCCTCTGCCTGTAAGGCCATCCTCTGGGCCTCTGTCCTCGGCACAGCCACCACTCCAGCCTCTGCCCTGCTGCAGCCATGCCACTGTGTCACCCAGAGCAGGACTAGACTGGGCAAGACTCTTTATATAGTCAGTAACGATGCACTGCCCACACGTGTGTAGAGAGCTAGCCAACCAGGGCCAGGTGAGAATCCTGGCCACACAAAACTTCATTTTATCCACAGGTATAAACCCTTTCACCCCAAGAACGTTCCATTGTCATTTTTCAGTCCCATGGAATCCACAGTGAACTTGTCTGGAGCCGAAACCCTCTGGCAAGACAACTAAATAAAAACTTATGACCCAAAAATTACAATGAATATTAGAAAATATTTTAAACTGAATGATTATAAAAGTTCTACATATCAAAACTTATGGAACATGGCTAAAGCCATAGATAAAAGACAACCTATAGCCTTAAACATGTATATTAGAACAGAAGATATGCTAAGCATCCATTTAGCTAGGAAATTTTAAAAGCAGCTAATTAAACCTAAAGAAAGCATAATGAAAGTAATAAAAATAAAAGGAGAAAGTAATAAAAATAAAACAAATACTAAATACAGAGGAATGAAGAAGTCAAGAGTCATTTCCTTGAAATAATTAATAAAATTAATAGAGGGATAGCAATCAGAGAGAGAGCATGTGCACAGGGCACATGCTCAAAAGCACGAGCAAGCTCACAGATTATCAATATCACAGTGAATAAAAAGACATCACTACAGATCCCACGAACCCTAAAGAGATCTTAAGAAGATATGGTGAACAACTTTACAGAATAAATTTAAGGTATAGTTGAAAAAGACAAATTCCCACTGTGGGGAAAATGGAAGTTCCTGTGGCCAGGATCCTCACCTGACCCTAAACTACTTGATGATGTAACTGGCCTACTGCCAGGCCACTGCTTCCACACCTGTAGGCAATAAGCTGTTACTGACTGAGTCACTATATAAAGAGGTCTGCCCAGTGCTCTGCACAGAGACAGAGACAGAGACAGAGGTGGATTACAGACCTGTAGACTGCTGTACACAGATGTGATTCTAGTGCTCAACCCACCACCGTGAGAATAAAGCCAGGTATAAACCCTTTCACCCCAAGAATATTCCATTGTCATTTCTCAGTCTCACCAAATCCATAGTGAACTTTCCGAGGGCTGAAGTCCTCAGGCAAGACACCCAGAAAGACACTACTTAAAAACTGCTAGAAGAAGAGATAGAAAAAAATGAAACACTGTGTATACTGAAAGAAAATTCTCATGAGGAAAACTCCAGATCCATGTCTTGAGCAGTAAAGTTTACCAAACATTTGAAAAAAATGAAAACACAAGTGTTACATAAATTCTTCCACATGATAGAAAATGAAGAAAACTCAACTATTTTTTAAGGCTCAAGCACATTAGTCATTAGGGAAATGCAAATTATACTACGAGATACTACTACATACCTACTACGACAATGGCTAAATTTTTGTGTTAAAGTAATCACACCAAATGTTGGCAAGGATATGGAACAACTAGAACTTTTAACACACTATTGATATTAAGGAGGAGAGGACAGAGTAGGGGAGGAAAAGAGGGGGCAGTCTAGTTCCAGAGCTTGAACACAACACTACTGCTCCAAAGTGCAAAATAGCCTGGTCCACACAGAAAACCATATACAGTATGCTGCCACAACAAAGGAATCATTCTACTAGAGAAGGCAGCAATGTAATTCAACTAAAGACAGGTCAAATGACCATAGATTACTGTTTCCAAGATAATACAGTATGTATGAAAAGTCAGAGTATCCTCATCTTATTGAGATTGCCATGTGAAAGAATCTAGCAAAGTTCATTCACTCATACCACTTCCATATATCTAATCTTCATGGGGACCAGTCTATTCATACAAACTAAGTGCTCAAGGGAAGCCAGCAGAGAGTAGCAGAAAACTCAAACGTAGGAGTCTGATGCATTTGTGTTGAGTCCATCTCTAGCTATTTATAAGCTAAGGGGCCTAAGGCCATACTTTTAACCCATCAGAAACTCAGTTATTTTTGCTTAAAAAGGGGAGTAAGTAGTAAACATACACTAACAGGCTAACATAACCACAGTAGGTAGAAAATAAATGTTCGTTCTCAATTCTTTCCAAAATCCTTGGTGTAAAGTCCTATGCCTCCTCTCTGGTCTTTATGACCTACCAAACACAACACAGTCATGATGACTGAAAAATTAAAACTCTCTCCTAGGTCTGTCCCCAAGAGTAACCCAAGAGCTAACTGGCTTTAACATCAACAGAATTTGGCAAAATGAGCTACAAGATCCACTACTCCATTTGTCTGAAATAATGGCTCTGGAACAGACTTGGACCTCATTGCTAAGATAACTTGAGTTGTATTTCAGATCCTGCCAACTTCTGTATCCCAATATACTTATTTACTATCATCTATGGATAATCTCCTGTATTTGAATCTAATGTTAAAATAATGCACAAAGGATTTCAAATCTGAAATATTTAACATCCAAATATGTTTTGCCTCCCTCTTCGATGTGTGAAACTCTATCTTTGAGCCATTAGGCAGGAAGACAATAATCTGTAATTTACTCATTTTGCAACATGATGCCAATTTCACCCCTTATCACCGGTGAGCAAAAAGTACCTATATCATCTGGGAAAAGAGAGAGAAGTAAAACGTCAGGTTCTGTAGTCCAGCTTTCCAAAACTGGACCAGAGCAGGCACGGGAAGGAATCTTGCTGAGGGATGTACTACATCAATCAGGCTAATGAAATGCTGACAGCCATATGCAGGTAACAAGAAATGGCCAAAAATGACTTCCCTTGCCAACGCAGGACTTTGTATGTCCAGAAGACCCTGTGGAAAATGGTGGACTCTGTGGCCCTATGAAATTTCCAGATCAGAGCAATTATCAGAAATATTTTTGATCACATTTTCATCAGCAGTATAAAAAAGAAGAAATGCCACAGGGAAGTGGGGAAAGGAGGTGGACACCATGCCCAGGTCTCATTACAGGCCACCTTTTTAATGGACTGAGGGAGCATCAGTACGATGCAGGGCCAGGCAGGCTCCAGGGCTTTATTATCTAATTTACCAGGTTAACTGTAAGCTCCCAGAATCTGTGCCTTTTTCATCTCTGTACCTAACACCCAGTAGGATTCAATAAATAATTGCCAAAGGAATAAACGGCTCTTACAGATTGCTAATAGGCTACAATTCTGGACCATTTTAAAACAATCCAAGCTGTTTGGAACAAAACTGATGGTTAACAATGGATAAATATTAAAATATTGCAAAGATAGCACTCACTGTGGTTTTGAATGACACTACCTAGAAATCTGTGGGGGAAAAGCATGCCCTTCATCTATCAAAATTTATTTTCCTAAACAAACCTGTTAAGTCACGCTTTCTCGCTTGACAAAATAATCCACGGCAAAGGACTTTTTATTACCAAAAAGAACACATCTGACATGATGGCAGCAACAGGCTGCGGGCACAAGTTCGCAAGCTCTCTCCTTCAGATAATTCCCGACAGTAGGTACCGTTAAGCCATCTGTCCCTGTGTCGTGTAAAATTACGCTCTGGGTCTTAACATCTTCCTTTATCTAGGCAATGTGTTACACATTGCTAGTCCACTGCTAGATGGACAATTCCATTTTCTTATCTTTTTCAGTTGCCTTTGGAGCAAAAACAAAAGCATGGATATTTCAAAAGATGACGGTTTAACAGGAAGGACAATAACACTTTTATTGTAAACCATCTCTCCAGAGTGTGGAGTTTTATAAAAAATAAAAAATAAATAAAAAAAGTAAGTTTAATAATGCTACCTACTGCTCAAGTCCTGGAAAAGCTCATGAGAATAGCATCTCTCGCTCCCGTAATACTGTGGCTGATGACCAGTTTAATTAGCTAAATGTAGTAGCGCTAAGCCAATTCTGCACAGCGCCAAAGTTTGTGCAAAATAATGAAGGCAATGGTTTACTAAATTTAATAACCTGATTCATCTTATAAAAAATTAACTTTATGACAACGCTTAAATTGAACCGGCTTAAGTGCATGGAGGTGGCAAGAGTGTGTTCAGAAGAATATTTAAAGCTAATAATATAAAAGAAAATAACAGAAGACATTTTAAAACAATGGGTGGCATCAGTTTTCTAGCACTTGTTACATCTGATCCAACGGGAAAGTTAAGTGGCCGTGCAGGCTTAGTGTCTGGCTGTCTTGGGTCTCAAGCTTTGCACACAAACATTAAAGCACCATAAAAAGGAAAACATATATAGCAAAAAAATATTAAATAACTGCTTATCTTAACACTGGTTTTCATTCTCTAGAATACAGGTTACACTCCAACCCTTGACCTATTTTGCTTGGTTCACACATTTCCCTCCCTCCTTCCCTTCCTCCCTTCTTCTCATCCTTTCTTCCTTTCCGTCCTCTTTTTCTCTCTCCCCACCACCTGCTCATCTGTCCTTCTTTCCTCCCTTCCTTCCTAACATGAATTAGTTAACAGCACTGTCAGATCAGGGAGATTACATATCCAAAGGTACATGTCCAGCTTCTCAGAAAAAGTACAGTTGGACCACACTGAGCCCCCAGCCCCACCTGCCACTATAGGCTACAGATGAGGCTGTGCCCTCCCGCTGGCCACGGTCACCACCCAGGCGGCCAACACGACCCGCCAGGCCTCCGCAGGCATTTGGTGCTCACGTGCACATTACACGGGGAAGATGCCTGCTAGAGACAATGGCTCCGTCCCAACCACAAAGCTGGCTCAATCGGAATGCTTACAGCCCAACTGCGGAATGTCACAGAATGTGTCCCACTCACCTGCCTGAGATTTTGGTTAAGCCAAGCCAAATCCCACTCTGCCAAGCATGAGAAGACGAGCTTTGAACACAGAGACTCATGGTTAAGATTCGGGCAGGGATCTGCAGGAGTTTGGATATACAGTACAAGTTCCTATACCACCTTCTCTGTGTTTCCTAATGTCCCTGATGGGTAGCAGACACTCTGGACTGGGAAGTACATTGGGACTAAAGGACATAAAAATGAACTCATCAAGTAAAAAATGGCAAGGTGCACTGCAAAATGGGATCAGGAATTGACAAGGGACCCCATGTGAATGAAGATTTGAGAATGCATCCCTATGCTGAAAGATAAAGCTGAAACTGTGGGACTCTGCAGGCAGTAGGGAGCCTGTGAAAGCATTTGGACAGATAGGAGCCCTTTGAATTATTATTAATATTATTTTATCCACTTAGGATACCTCTGGTGGTGATGCAAAAGATGCACTGGCTGAAGACACTGAAGCCTTGTGACCAGTTGGGCGGGGACGAGGTTCCCTCTTACACTAAACAGCTGAGGGAAAAATCAGTAAACCATTTGGGAAGCACAAACCTACATAGTCTGCTGAATGCCTGGACGAAGCTGGACGAAGAATCTGAGGCCTGCAAGGATGCCACGTGGGTCACGAGAGGGGCAGACCACTGGTTCACCCAGATAGGGAATACAAAGGAACGAACAGATTTGTGCAGAGAGGTGCGGGGCAACGGAGCAGGTGGCTAGTTCTACTGAGACTCGCTCGGAGGATGGATAGGTGGGGAGAGAGTCACAGATTCCTCAGTCACAACGAATGTCAGGGTGGGAACGCAGTGCCCACAAATACTGGTGAAGCTCCCACCCAAGTGGGAGCTAAGAACATGGCCAGTTCTTTTCCTAATGGTAGGGAGGCTTGAATTTTTTAATTTTCTCCATATTGTGGATTTACTTGGGCAGTGTCCCCATTTACTGTAAATTATAGTTTTAATTATCATTTTTATTAAGATGCCCAAAGGAGTTAAGGCTTCCAAGACCCATAATTTCTAATGGGTTGTTATTATTAATTTATAATTGTGAAACACTGGAGACAAATGTTACTTGTAACTGTGCACTATTAAAAGGCCACAGAGATGGCAACATCCCCCCTCCCCCGCCCACCAATACCCACTAAAAGCAATCTTTGGGAACCAATCAACAAGTTGCAGAATCTTCTAGCACAAGTCAGCTCCTTTCCGGGATACCTACCATCACATACAGAGCAAGAAGATAAGCCTGATGTCTTCTGTCTTGAGTTAGATTTTGGAACAATCCAAATGTTGGGGCAATTTTTGTGTTAATCAAAACCACTGCTTTAAGTTTCTCCTATATCTTTCTAAAGGATCAGATTTTACAAACTGAGCTGATTAATATAAATGATGTGACATTGACCATGACACTGGGATCTAACTCTCCTAGGGCATTTCAGATGAAGTTCAAGGATACACATTCACCTCAACTGTAAGGTCAATGGCACAAGGGCAGTGACCAGATAATCCATATTGCTGTGTCGGTAGCTAATCACCTGAATGATCACATTTACCTTCCACACCATTTCAATTACGTAGCTCTGAGTTCCAGAGAGCAGAAATTGCACTCACCAGACACTAACTGCAGCTGCCAACTCTTAATAAGTTATAGAACTACACAGGTCTCTCCAGAGGAAAACAAGTCATAACCAGCCCTGCTTTTAAACATACACGTTACATACACTGGGAACAAGTACCATACAGAGGTTCCTAAATGCCCCTTATAACATTAATAGGCCTCAAATATAAATATTTACTAAAGAAAGGTACCAACTGGAAAGATAAGAATTACAGAAGCTGGAGACAGTTGTTCATGTGGAGCATCTTTTTGCAATATCACGAGGCTGTATTAACGTGCTCTGAGCAGTATAATGCTGAGGCCACCATGTTTTGTAAAATGGTTTAGTAAATTCCAAGTGACTGCCTGGGATCTCCCAAGAGGCAGGACTGACCCCAGGCTGCATTCTTGTGCTGCCACTGAGCTGGTGCAGTAAGTTCTCATCTGACCTGCCAGTGACAGTCCTGATTCCAGTGTGTTAGGAATCACAGTGAGGAAAGTGCCCCAAGATTACAGTTAACACGGTCCTAGGCAGGCCTGATGCAGACAGATTCTGCAAAGACAACTAAATTGAGCAGTGTCTGTGCCGGTAACAGTGTGGGCAGACCAGGCAAACACATATATCATATATATTAATGAGAGGGAAGAAAATGTGGAATACTGAACAGCTCAGCATCTTTGGGGGCAACTGGGCTATCTCCATCAAGCTATACATGGACATTCTACCAGGTTATCCCACATCCAGAAATCTACCCTACAAATAGGCTTGCCCACATGAGCAAAAATAGGGAGGAGTTTTCAACAAGCGCTGTTTATAACAGCCAAATAACTGGAACCAACCTAAAGATCTATCCACAGGTTAAATAAACTACATGGCATGCATGGAACAAGGTACCATGCTGCAGTTACAGAGCAAAAGGTGAAATGAGATGCAGAGACAAGGAAACATCTCCATCTTATGAGAAAAAAAAAAAAAGT
The DNA here is from genome assembly GCF_030020395.1 of Manis pentadactyla. Classification (NCBI taxonomy): domain Eukaryota; kingdom Metazoa; phylum Chordata; class Mammalia; order Pholidota; family Manidae; genus Manis; species Manis pentadactyla. Next base: position 63,830,159 of record NC_080033.1, on the reverse strand, counting down.
ACAGAATAACATGCATGTGTGAGCTCCCTGGTGAAATACAAAGGTAGGCGAAGTGTGTGCTTAAATATGCATTAATATTGATTACTTTGGCAAGAGAGCTATTGGTCAGGGATAAGGAAGACTTACATTTTGCATTTGATAACATCTATGCTGTTTCAATTTTTAACCCGTGCATGTATGCCTGTTAGAGTAACAATTAAAAAAAATGAATGATATCTAATTGATAATTTATAGGCCTTCATAAATTTTAATACAGAGAAATCAAGACAAGTGAGAAAGGAAAGGAATATTCCTACTGCAAGCAATATATTTTCTGAGCATCGTGATTTTTAGAGAAGACAGTAGAAGGAAGGGAAGGAGGCCATGGGAGTATTATTACATCCTGGGCATTATGCCAGGTGCCTTAGCAAATACATCATCTAATTCTAAGGTGCTCCTCACAGACACCCTAGGAGATGTCACTGTCATTATCTCATATATCAGAAAACCAACAATCCCAGTGGTTAAGGGACTCACAAGATTAGAGGGGAAAAAAGGCCCAAGTAGTGTGGCCTGGGCTCACAGCAGGTGAACTCAAAGGCACAAGCTAGAGATCAGGGACTTGGGTCCCCATTCACCAGCCCACCTGTCTGCTAACTGCACCTCTTCCCCATGACTTAGAGAATTCTATTAAGACTCTTCGTGAATATTATGAGATGTGCTTACATTTTTGGCATTTGTATGATTTAAACTAAACTTACTGAGCAGTTATGCTTCTGAAAGTGAGAAAATGGCCCAGAAGCCATGGACTTCAATCCCGACAGCCTATCATTCCTATTTCTTTTCCATGTCATTATGTCAAGGCAAAGGATCTATATTCTTCAGCTATTTTATTAAATAAACGTACTTACTTAATGGAATCTGTCCCCAAACTGTGACATATTATCAAATTATCTTCTCTCTTATTTAATATTTCATCACAGGGCTCAGAATTAACACCATCCTTCGCTTTCACAAGCATCTCCTGGCATATGACCTATGGGAGGGGATAACTAATCCACAGAAATAAGGTTTCTCTCCACATTCTCCAAAGCCAATAACTTACAAGTACGGACTTGATTAACCTGCCACTATACTTTCAACCAATAAGCCATTTTACAAGGGAGTCTTAACACCATAGCCGTTACAAGTTATGCTCAAATATTGTCTTTAATTTCTAAAAGGCCTCAGTACCAAACTCAGAAGACTATCTTTATTAAGGTCAAAGATTAAGACATTCCCCCCTTAAGAAGAAAGTAATATCACCTTGGATTTTTAAGAGAGTGTACATGGCACTTTTATAAACTTGGCCCACATCCTTAGGAAGAAAATAGGACAAAAGAGAAGGAACAAAAAAGTTTTCCCAATAAAAATTGTTTTAAATCCAGCTTACTTGGACATACAGACCATCATGTATTTTAAGGGATCTCAAGAAGACACTTCTTTCACTTGTTGGCGTTAATACAGGAAAGAATACAGTATTTCTATCATTTCAAACCCAGCACGTGCTGTTTGTCTCAAGTTTATGCTCTTCTGTGGACAAGCCTTCTTTTTGTACCTAACAAATCACTCACACACACACACACACACCCAGCAGCACCTCTTACAACTGTCTGTGTTAAGGCACTCACAGCAATCTATTAAAAGAACCAATGTGTTTCTTGTATTTAGAAGTGGAAAGATTTACTCTCAAGTTCAGCCTTTTTCACTCTGATGGATGAATTTATAGCCACTTCAACGGGAGAAGAGAAGCTAACTCTGAATGCACAAGCACATGGTGTTGCATTACTGAGCAGTTCACTGTTTTCACAGCTGGGCCAAGATTTCCTTTCATGACTGAGGCCTCCCGTTACTCTGTCGTCTGCTGAAGACAGGGCTCTTTATGATTTGGAGCAAACGGGGCCCACAAAGGTCCTGAACCCACACTTGTCCAAAGAGAGACCCCTTTCTTCCACTTTTTTAATGAGCAATGAGGCCATGATTAGCCTATCTACCAACGCATTCTCCACTCCTGTCAATTAGAAGTGATTAGGAAGGAATTGTTTAAAAAAAAAAAAAACTTCGCCATTCCATTGCAAGCTTCCAGAAATAAAGGCCCGCTCCATCCTGCATCTTCAGTGTGAGCACTGCAGCCACCTTTCTAATTCAAGCGCTTTTCTCTTTAGATCGACCTTGGCTTTCCCCCTTTAAAAAGCGGTGTATTACTTTGCCTCTTGAAAAGATTAAATTCTTTACGTTCCATGAGTCATGCAAAGGTGCTCGAAACACCACGCTGGGAAAATTCGGCACTTTTCTGAGGCTCACTTATAAAGTGTCCAAATTGACTCTTCATTCTCTGTCACAACTTTTTAAGATGCAACTTCTCGGAAGTTTGCCTGGAATTCAGTCATCGAAGCAAGACAAACAAACTTTCTGTGTTCTGGGTCCACCGTGAACTGTGCTAAAATCAGTGACTTCCACAACTCCTTCTCATTAGGAAACAACCACTAACTGGACATTTACGGTGACTGGTCAGAAAACGGGAACTACTATAATGAAAGACTTGCTCAAAATCCACAATAAGGAGACAAAACAGACAGCGGTTTAAAGCAAACTGGGTTTAATGCAAAAACAACTACTTAAAGGATAATCCTTACCTAGTCACCAACAAGGAAAGGCATCCCTGATAATCTATATAACCCAGACCACTGTCTTAAGTGATCTTTACTATAAATGCTTTTTTTAATACATAAAAGCTAACACTTGCTTGGCTTTATTTGTTGTTGCTTTCCCTTGTTAAACCACAAATGCTGACACTTGAAAATATTTAAGAAAAGAAAAAGAGAGTTTTTGCTTCTGGTGTGTTCATCTTTGCCCATGACAGTCCTGGCTGGAAGGTCCCAGCATCCCTGACTTTTGGAGGAGGAAGTACACAAAACTCACTTCCCTTCACAAGCCAGGCCACTCAGAGTCAAGCACAGAGAATCATTCCGGTTTGACATGCACCTTCTTGATATAACACACTCAGTGATTACACTGCCTGGGCCCACAGGGACAAGCAATTTGTAAAAGAAATACTCCGTCACTTTTGAAGCTATCTGAGAAGATCTGCTTAAATAAAATCAGACTCACTCAGAAGGGGGCGAGGGTAAGGAGTTTCTGTTTTTGGTTTGATAACATTTTGTTCTGGAATACCATGATGGGGGGCTTGATGAAACATACTGATTTTTAAATCTATACCTCTCAGGAAACGTGTAACCTAACCGTCAGCTGTGATCAGGCACCTGCTTGGCATGAGTGTCAAGGTTGTGCGCAGCCTCTTCCAGCTTACGCTCAGCTTGCCTGGCTCCCAGAGACGGAGCAGGCTGTAGATTTGTGTTTGGCCCCCCTCACGCAGCTGCTGCCTCTGGGCCAAGGAGGCCCGCTAGGAGTCCCCACAAAGGTAATGCGCACAATTAGGAACCAGGCTTACATTCAACTGAAAAAGGGAGGAAGTGTGCTCTGAGCTGCGGAAGGCATGCAAGCCCCTAACAGAGGATTCCAGCCTGCACAGAGCTTCCGCTCAAACTGTGTGCCTGGAGGGGTCTCAGCTCCCAGCAGTGGGAGCCTGTGCAATTGGGGAGCAGCCACAAAAGGTTCCGATGGAGATTTCCCTTCCTAGATTACCTAGCTCGGGGAAGTATGTGCAACTAGATTTTTTTATCTGGCTCAAACATTCAGCCTGCCCCTCAAGCATATGTTTTAGAGGCTCTGTTAAGGCAAGGTGTACTGGATTTCTCCAGAGCTTTGAGACAGATAGAGAAAAGGAAATAAACATGGAATCAAAGAATGTCTTGGAAGAAAAACAGATGAGGAATCTTATTAGTTGTCATGCACTGAAGCATGTCCTGTTAAAATTCCTAAATTGAGACATAACCCCTGATGTGACAGTATTGGAGATGGAGCCTCTATGGAGGTGACTGGAGTTAAATGAGATCATAAGGACACGGGCCCTAAACCAACAGGACTTGTGTCGTCATAAGAAGAGACACAGCAGGGATGTGTGCACAGAGCAAAGACCGCGTGAGGACACAAGAGCCATGTGCCAGAAAAGAGAGAGGCCTCAGGAGAGGTCAAACATGCTGACACCTTGACCTTGGCCTTCCAGCCTCTGGAATGGTGAGAAATACATTTTTGGTGTTTAAGCTGCCTGGTCTGTGATATTTTGTTTCAGCAGCCAGAGTGGCTGCTCATATACCAGTGCTTCTGACATCAGCTCAGTCTAAATGAGAAAAGGCAACGTCTCCTAGACGTTTCAGCCTCAACCACGACGAAGTAAGGTCAGCGGGTTTAAGGCATCCTTTTGATGAATGGGGCAAATAACAGGTACAGCACAGGACGCTTCTGCTGGAAAGCTAACTCCTTGAAGTTTGTCTTGAGAGACCTGAAAAACACATCTACAAATGAAAGCGAGATCTAGTTTCTCGCTACTTAAAAAGTGGTACCTGGAGGGCGGAGCCAACATGGCGGCGTGAGTAGGACAGTGGGAATCCCCTCCCAAAAACATATATACTTTTGAAAATACAACAAACACAACTAGCCCTAAAAGAGAGACCAGAAGACGCAGGACAGTGGCCAGACTGCAGCTACACCAGCGAGAACCCAGCGACTGGTGAAAGGGGTGAGATACAAGCCCCGGCCCGGCGGGACCCGAGCGCCCCTCCCCCCAGCTCCCGGCGGGAGAAGAGCAGGCAGAGCGGGAGGGAGACGGAGCCCAGGACTGCCGAACACCCAGCCCCAGCCATCCGGGCCAGAGCGCAGACACAGTACGTGCCCAGGGGGCCCTGGATACTGGGGGAACAGGGAGTAAGACCTCTGAGCGGGTGCTGAAGCTGATGCCCCTGTGACAAAGAAAAGCGGGGGCTTTTTGAAAGTCTTAAAGGGACAGGGACTTAACAGCTTGACGGAAACAACCCAGGTCACAGTACAGCAGCTGGAAATTACAGGGAAAACCGGGTGCACTAACCCCCTGGGCAACAGCTCTGAGACCCCTCACGGAGGCAAACACTCAAGCAGCCCCCCCATCCATTACCCCACCGGGCGCTGCGAAAGCAGAGAAGCAGCCTGAGACAAATTCCGCCCACAGAAAGGGAAATTTCTCCCTTCCGGCCAGGCAAGACACAAAGACCCACTCTACACGCAATTACCCAACACAAGCCACTAGGGGTCGCAGTTGTCCCAGTAAAGAAAGGCCAGTAGCAAGTGAAAATTTTGGCCCTCCCAGCTGACAGTCAATAGCACCTGTCAACATGAAAAGGCAAAAAAATATGATCCAGACAAGACTAACCCAGACAGCTTCGGCATCTGCTACATCTTCCCCTGAGAAGGAATCCGGGGAGATAGATTTAGCCAGTCTTCCTGAAAAAGAATTCAAAACAAAAGTCATAACCATGCTGATGGACTTGCAGAGAAATATGCAAGAACTAAGGAAGGAGAATTCAGAAATAAAACAAGCTCTGGAAGGACTTCAAAACAGAATGGACGAGATGCAAGAGACCATTAATGGACTAGAAAACAGAGAACAGGAACGCAGAGAAGCTGATGCAGAGAGAGATAAAAGGATCTCCAGGAATGAAAGAATTTTAAGAGAGCTGAGTGATCGAACAAAAAGGAACAATATAAGAATCATAGGTATTCCAGAAGAAGTAGAGAGAGAAGAGGGGATAGAAAATGTCTTTGAAGAAATAATTGCTGAAAATTTCCCCAAACTAGGGGAAGAAATGGCCTCTCAGACCACAGAGGTACACAGAACTCCCATGACAAGGGATCCAAGGAGGGCAACACCAAGACACATAATAATTAAAATGGCAAAGATCAAAGACAAGGACAAAGTATTACAGGCAGCCAGAGAGAAAAAAAAAGGTTACCTACAAAGGAAAACCCATCAGGCTATCATCAGACTTCTCAACAGAAACCCTACAGGCCAGAAGAGAATGGCATGATATACTTAATGCAATGAAACAGAAGGGCCTCGAACCAAGACTACTGGATCCAGCACGAATATCATTTAAATATGAAGGAGGGATTAAACAATTCCCAGACAAGCAAAAGTTGAGGGAATTTGCCTCCCACAAACCACCTCTACAGGGCATCCTACAGGGACTGCTCTAGATGGGAGCACTCCTAAAAAGAGCACACAACAAAACACCCAACATATGAAGAAGGGAGGAGGAGGAATAAGAAGGGAGAGAAATAAAGAATCATCAGACTGTGTTTATAATAGCTCAACAAGCGAGTTAAGTTAGACAGTAAGATAGTAAAGAAGCTAACCCTAAACCTTTGGTAACCACAAACTTAAAGCCTGCAATGGCAATAAATTCATACCTTTCAATAATCACCCTAAATGTAAATGGACTGAATGCACCAATCAAAAGACACAGAGTAATAGAATGGATAAAAAAGCAAGATCCATCCATATGCTGCTTACAAGAGACTCACCTCAAACCCAAAGACGCGCACAGACTTAAAGTCAAGGGATGGAAAAAGATATTTCAAGCAAACAACAGAGAGAAGAAAGCAGGTGTTGCAATTCTGGTATCAGACAAAACAGACTTCAAAATAAAGAAAGTAACAAAAGACAAAGAAGGATATTACATAATGATAAAGGGCTCAGTCCATCAAGAGGATATAACCATTATAAATATATATGCACCCAATACAGGAGCACCAACATACCTGAAACAAATATTAATAGAACTAAAGGAGGAAATAGAATGCAATGCATTCATTCTAGGAGACTTCAACACACCACTCACTCCAAAGGACAGATCCACCAGACAGAAAATAAGTAAGGACACAGAGGCACTGAACAACACATTAGAACAGATGGACCTAATAGACATCTACAGAACTCTACATCCAAAAGCAACAGGATACACATTCTTCTCAAGTGCACATGGAACATTCTCCAGAATAGACCACATACTAGGACACAAAAAGAGCCTCAGTAAATTCAAAAAGATTGAAACCCTACCAACCAACTTTTCAGACCACAAAGGCATTAAACTAGAAATAAACTGTTCAAAGAAAGCAAAAAGGCTCACAAACACATGGAGGCTAAACAACACGCTCCTAAATAATCAATGGATCAATGACCAAATCAAAATGGAGATCCAGCAATATATGGAAACAAATGACAACAACAACACTAAGCCCCAACTTCTGTGGGACACAGCAAAAGCAGTCTTAAGAGGAAAGTATATAGCAATCCAAGCATATTTTAAAAAGGAAGAGCAATCCCAAATGAACGGTCTAATGTCACAACTATCGAAATTGGAAAAAGAAGAACAAGTGAGGCCTAAGGTCAGCAGAAGGAGGGACATAATAAAGATCAGAGAAGAAATAAATAAAATTGAGAAGAATAAAACAATAGCAAAAATCAATGAAACCAAGAGCTGGTTCTTTGAGAAAATAAACAAAATAGATAAGCCTCTAGCCAGACTTATTAAGAGGAAAAGAGAGTCAACACAAATCAACAGTATCAGAAATGAGAAAGGAAAAATCACGACGGACCCCGCAGAAATACAAAGAATTATTAGAGACTACTATGAAAACCTATATGCTAACAAGCTGGGAAACCTAGGAGAAATGGACAACTTCCTAGAAAAATACAACCTTCCAAGACTGACCCAAAAAGAAACAGAAAATCTAAACAGACCAATTACCAGCAACAAAATTGAAGCAGTAATCAAAAAACTACCAAAGAACAAAACCCCCGGGCCAGATGGATTTACCTCGGAATTTTATCAGACATACAGAGAAGACATAATACCCATTCTCCTTAAAGTTTTCCAAGAAATAGAAGAGGAGGGGATACTCCCAAACTCATTCTATGAAGCTAACATCACCCTAATACCAAAACCAGGCAAAGACACCACCAAAAAAGAAAACTACAGACCAATATCCCTGATGAACGCAGACGCAAAAATACTCAACAAAATTTTAGCAAACCGAATTCAAAAATACATCAAAACCATCGTACACCATGACCAAGTGGGATTCATCCCAGGGACGCAAGGATGGCACAACATTCGAAAGTCCATCAATATCATCCACCACATCAACAAAAAGAAAGACAAAAACCACATGATCATCTCCATAGATGCTGAAAAAGCATTTGACAAAGTTCAACATCCATTCATGATAAAAACTCTCAGCAAAATGGGAATAGAGGGCAAGTACCTCAACATAATAAAGGCCATCTATGAAAAACCCACAGCCAACATTATATTGAATAGCGAGAAGCTGAAAGCATTTCCGCTGAGATCGGGAACTAGACAGGGATGCCCACTCTCCCCACTGTTATTTAACATAGTACTGGAGGTCCTAGCCACGGCAACCAGACAAAACAAAAAAATACAAGGAATCCAGATTGGCAAAGAAGAAGTCAAACTGTCACTATTTGCAGATGACATGATACTGTACATAACAAACCCTAAAGACTCCACCCCAGAACTACTAGAACTGATATCAGAATACAGCAAAGTTGCAGGATACAAAATCAACACACAGAAATCTGTGGCTTTCCTATATACCAACAATGAACCAACAGAAAGAGAAATCAGGAAAACAACTCCATTCACAATTGCATAAAAAAAATAAAATACCTAGGAATAAACCTAACCAAAGAAGTGAAAGACTTATATTCTGAAAACTACAAGTCACTCTTAAGAGAAATTAAAGGGGACACTAACAGATGGAAACGCATCCCATGCTCATGGCTAGGAAGAATTAATATCGTCAAAATGGCCATCCTGCCCAAAGCAATATACAGATTTGATGCAATCCCTATGAAACTACCAGCAACATTCTTCAATGAACTGGAACAAATAATTCAAAAATTCATATGGAACCACCAAAGACCCCAAATAGCCAAAGCAATCCTGAGAAAGAAGAATAAAGTAGGGGGGATCTCACTCCCCAACTTCAAGCTCTATTATAAAGCCATAGTAATCAAGACAATTTGGTACTGGCACAAGAGCAGAGCCACAGACCAATGGAACAGACTAGAGAATCCAGACATTAACCCAGACATATATGGTCAATTAATATTTGATAAAGGAGCCATGGACATACAATGGCGAAATGACAGTCTCTTCAACAGGTGGTGCTGGCAAAACTGGACAGCTACATGTAGGAGAATGAAACTGGACCATTGTCTAACCCCATATACAAAAGTAAACTCAAAATGGATCAAAGACCTGAATGTAAGTCACGAAACCATTAAACTCTTGGAAGAAAACATAGGCACGAACCTCTTAGACATAAACATGAGTGACCTCTTCTTGAACATATCTCCCCGGGCAAGGAAAACAACAGCAAAAATGAACAAGTGGGACTATATTAAGCTGAAAAGCTTCTGTACAGCAAAAGACAACATCAATAGAACAAAAAGGAACCCTACAGTATGGGAGAATATATTTGAAAATGACACATCCGATAAAGGCTTGACGTCCAGAATATATAAAGAGCTCACACGCCTCAACAAACAAAAAACAAATAACCCAATTAAAAAATGGGCAAAGGAACTGAGCAGACGGTTCTCCAAAATAGAAATACAGATGGCCAACAGACACATGAAAAGATGCTCCACATCGCTAATTATCAGAGAAATGCAAATTAAAACTACAATGAGGTATCACCTCACACCAGTAAGGATGGCTGCCATCCAAAAGACAGACAACAACAAATGTTGGCGAGGCTGTGGAGAAAGGGGAACCCTCCTACACTGCTGGTGGGAATGTAAACTTGTTCAACCATTGTGGAAAGCAGTATGGAGGTACATCAAAATGCTCAAAACAGACATACCATTTGACCCAGGAATTGCACTCCTAGGAATTTACCCTAAGAATGCAGCAATCAAGTATGAGAAAGACCAGTGTACCCCTCTGTTTATCGCAGCACTATTTACAATAGCCAAGAATTGGAAGCAACCTAAATGTCCATCGATAGATGAATGGATAAAGAAGATGTGGTACATATACACAATGGAATACTACTCAGCCATAAGAAAAGGGCAAATCCAACCATTTGCAGCAACATGGATGGAGCTGGAGGGTATTATGCTCAGTGAAATAAGCCAAGCAGAGAAATAGAAATACCAAATGATTTCACTCATCTGTGGAATATAAGAACAAAGGAAAAACTGAAGTAACAAAACAGCAACAGAATCACAGAACTCAAGAATGGACTAACAGGTACCAAAGGGAAAGGGACTGGGGAGGATGGGTGGGTAGGGAGGGATAAGGGGGGGCAGAAAAAGAGGGGTATTAAGATTAGCATCCATAGCGGGGTGGGAGAAAGGGGAGGGCTGTACAACACAGAGAAGACAAGTAGTGATTCTACAACAGTTTGCTATGCTGATGGACAGTGACTGTAAAGGAGTATATAGGGGGGACCTGGTATAGGGGAGAGCCTAGTAAACAAAGTATTCGTCATGTAAGTGTAGATTAATGATTAAAAAAAAAAAAGCAGTTCCTATGTGGTGACCTCTAATGAGTTCTACACAATGATATAAAGGGCACATAAAAGTGTAGGCAAAGGGTCTGTTTGTGTTTATACAGAGGATCAAAGCCTAATTTGGCTACCCCGTAAATGAACTAAGATACGATATGAAAAAGAACTTCCAACATCAGCACTCTCAGGAAGACTCATGACAGAAGATGATCAGCAAAAAAAAAAAAAACTCCAACAAAGATCCACGCACTGTCACAGGTGTAGATGCACTCATCCCACCAGTTCCTGGACTTGCCATGGGAATGATGAAGGAGATATCTAAGCTGGCCTGTGCATACAGTAAAACAAAAATTGGACTGGATCTATACTGTTGGAACTCAACCAAGAATTAGGAGAAGTGCAAATTGTAGCACTCCAAAATCTTACAACCACAGACTATTTATCGTTAAAAGAACATATGGGATATGAACAGTCCCCAGGAATGGGTTGTTCTAGTTTATCTGAATTCTCTCAGACTGTTTAAGTTCAGTCGGACAATATCCACCATATCATAGATAAGTTTTCACAAATGCCTAAGGTGCCTAACTGGTTTTCTTGGTTTCACTGGAGATGGCTGGTAATTACAGGTATGCTTTGGTTAGGTAACTATATTCCTATTATGTTAATGTGTGTGCACAATTTAATTAGTAGTTTAAAACCTATCCATGCTGAAGTTACTCTACAAGAAGATATGTCAAAGAAATAATCAATCTTCCCAGGTTTTCTTCTGCCTGCTACTTCTATAGCTTTTCTTCTTCCTACCTAATCACAACCTTTAAATAGAACTCGTGCCACATGTCGAATTTACCGAGTATCATAATTCTTCCAAGTGGTAAAGATACCTCAAGACAAATGCTGGGCATAGATGCCACAGGGCATAAATATGCAAAGACGTAAAAAGCTAACCTTTTCAAACAATAAGGCTTCTCTCTCACTTACCAACTTCACATTTCCCTGTATGGCCCCGGAAGATGACTGGTTAGCCAGAGACGGGTAAGATTCCTCAAGGGAGGAACAACCTAAGACAGGCACAGTCACAGGGGGGTCATCAGGTGAGAAATTGGGGATCAACAGAGGTGAGGCTTAGAACCTCACCCCCCCCGTTCTGAGAGAAATCTTCTGCATACATGGATGTTTATTGCCCTCATCTAGCTCGGATTAACACATAGTCTACAGGCACACACCTGATCATCTACATTTGCTCTCTTACAACACTAAACTCTGTTTTCTACCTTTATCTCATATCTACCTACTTCAGCATTTTATTAAAAATAATAATAATAGAGAAATGTGGTATCCACATATAAATCAAGTTTAAAAATCAAATGAATATTCATATTTGAACTGACTGTGTATAGCTCATAATGCATGAACAAAACCGAAAGTTTCTGTGATGACTGCCCTTGCACTGTTCACCATGTAACTTATTCACTATGTAAGAATTTGTGCTCCATGTAAGAATTTGTTCGTTATGCGTCAGAAGATTGGAGACTGACGAAAATTAGGCTTGGGGTGGATTAATGATTGTGCATTGAGTATTGACCCCCCTATACAGAAATTTGTGGTAAACAACTATTTGATCAATAAATATGAGAGATGCCCTCACAAAATATATATATACATATATATATATATAAACACACTTCCAATTGTAAAATAAATAAGTAACCAGGATGTAATGTATAGCATAAGGAATATAGTCAAAATATTGTAACAACCTGGTATGGTGATACCTGGTACCTAGAATTATCATGTATATAAATGTTGAATCACTGTGTTGTACACCTGAAACTAATGTAATGCAATACTGTTGTCAACTACCCTTCAATAAAAAAAAAAAAAAAAAAAAAGTGGTACCTGGACGAAGCAGCGTCACGTGGGAACTGAGAACTACACCTTCTCGGGACCACCCCACACCTGTGGGATCAGACGCTTGGTGCTGGACCCAGCAGTCTGCATTCTAATAAGCCCTTCAGGAAACTCAGACGCTTGTTCAAGGCTAAGAGCCTCTAGTCTTGTTAATGCCCAAAACTCACCTTCTGTAAAAACCCATGGTGCCTCGTGCTTCACATACACACCCTACGTGTACATCACAGCCCCATTTAACCCTCAGTGCCACTGTGTATGATGCTGTTATCTCTACTGTACAGATTAGAAAACTGAGGCTCAGAAAAGCCAAGGTCAGACAGCTAGTAAAGGGGAAGTGTAAAGACTGGGCCTGGTGCCTCTAAGGCCCGTACACCTTCCTCCTTAGAAAAGCCAGTCCATTTTCTCCCTGAATGTTGGTTGCCCCCACCCAGTCTCACCACAGGAAAACACTGACACACCTCCTCTTCCTAGCACCATCTATAAGGGCTACTCTTTGGAGTCCAACAGAACTGCATTAGAATCCTGCCTCGGCCACTTTCCGGTAACCTTTGAGCCTTTAGCATGATGCTGAATGTTCTGGGTTGAATTACGTTCCCCACCTTAACAGTTATAGGTTGAAGTCCTAAGTCCCTGTATGTCAGAATGTGATCTCATGTGGAGATCCGGTCTTTGCAGAAGTAACTGAGCTCAAGTGAGGTCTTTAGGGTGGCCCTAATCCAGTGTAATGGGTAGAGGTTTGGACATGGCCTACATACAAGGAGAACATGATCCTGAAGACAGCCACCTACAAGCCAAGGAGAGGGGCCTCCAACAGACCCTGCCCTCCCAGCCCTCAGGAGGGGCCAACCTTCCGTCACCTTGATTTTGTTCATGTACCCTCCAGAACTGTGAGACAAGAAATTCCTGTTATTTAAGCCACTCAGTCTTTAATCCTTTCTTACAGTGGCCCCAAGAAACTACAATATGCGTCACATCTATGAACCTCAGTTTCTTCTCTGTAAAAAGGGACTATCAAGATGTACTCCTTCATGGCTGTTAGGAAAGTCAAATGAGATAACTATGCAGCATTCTTGGTAAGTAGCAAGTTCTCCATACATTAGGTTTATTATTAATACAACATTAACTCAAATGCCCTCCATGAAATTCGTATCTCAAATTCTCCTACAGAAATCTAAACATCTGTACAGCAGACTAAATAGAATGAATGATTCTTAGCTTCTCTAGCATCTATGCTATTCAACAATTAATCAACGGTGCCCCAGTTCCTTCCAGAAGTATTTAAAGCAGTATAAATAAACACCCACATACAACACAAGAATTAAAAATACCATGAAAATTGGTGGTTGCCTGAGACATTGGGTGGGGGGCAGGAATTAACGAACTGCCTGAAGCAAAGAGGAAGGAAGAAAATTTCTGTGAAGATGTAAATGTTCTGTATCTTGACTGGGGTGGTGGTATACCTGGCATACACATGTACACAGTTGTCAAAAGTCATGTATACAATTAAAATGTAGGAGCTTTATTTCTTGTACCTTATACTTCAAATGATTGATTTCGTTTTTTAAGTGAAAATGGGTGGGCCCACATTAATTTAAAAAAAAAAAGCTGATCCACCAGGAATCTTAAGTAAACTGATTACTTACTTGAGCATTTAAATGTTAGTTCTGAGTTTCCTGGTGACCAAGGTAAAGAAAGGAAATAGAATATTTCATAATGCCCTCTGAAATGAAAAAAAAGCATACCAATTCTTTAGGAGATAAGAACTTTGTTTTCTTAACTCTGAAATTTTACCAGAGGAATCCTTATGTGAGAAACATATGTTAACAGAATAAACCATGGGTTGGCAAACTTATTTCATATAGAGTAGGAGAGGCAATATTTTGGGTTTTGCAGACCAAATGGTCTCCATCACTACTACTCAATTCTGATGTTTTAAAATGACATGAAAGCAACCACAGAGAATATATAAATGAGTGAACATTGCTGCCTTAAACCTTAAATTAAAAAAGAAAACGCTTTATTTACAAAAATGCGCAGAGGAGAGCTGGATCTGACCCCTGTGCCATAGTCTGCTGACCCCTGGAACAGACAAGGCACTGTGAACATTCAATTCTAAGCTGACCTGAAGCCAAACAAGAACAAACTAAGGAAGAACATGAAGGTGACCTTGACCTGTGGATTTTCTATGAAAGCAAATGTTAATCATTACAATAGCCAAGTTTAACAACCATAGAAAATTTAATCTTAGTTTACAAGAGTCTATGAAAGCATCTATAAAGAAAATCTCATTAAAACATATATAAAACAAAATTTTTTAAGTATTCAATTTGCATCAAAATCTTATTACACTGCTTGTTTCACCCTGAATTTCATTCAACTTTCTATAACTGCCTTGGCTTTTCATCACGAAGCACGATGTTTAACTATAAACTACAACCTGCCTCTCCCTTTGTGTGTAAAACTGACAAATGTGTTGTTTTTGGATTCCAGAATTCTGGAGAAAGCCAACTTAAATGAATTAAAATGACTAATGTGTTGATCCTGTTTCCAATCCAACCAAATGTTAATGTAAGAATCCATGTCATATGATGCTATATGTTTGAGTTCAAATTTAACATCAAATATTGAATAAGGCAGTTTCTAAGTAAATTACTAAGCTAAAAATATTCATTCGGCAGAGCAAGAACTCCATCTTGTTTAAATAAATGGAAATTTGAACATCTTTGCTCAGCTCAGCCTAAATAAGAAATTAGAAAAATGCAAACCTACATTCTAGTCAACAGTATTGATTCCATCTTTCTGCAGAAAGTAGTACAATATTATATATCAAAGAAAAGGATTCATTTAAAGTGATTCACCCATAATCGTGACTTCAAGCAAAGTTCTACATGCAACATGCACTTAAGAAAACAGTGCTAGGCTAGTGTGCCAGGTTAATCACATCCAAGCTGAATGATCACCACGAAACTATGAATACAGCCGTGATACTGACAGCCCAAGTGTCTTTAAACACCCAGCTACTACGGGGTATCAGGCATCACTAGATCTTTTGCAGCATAATCATGTTTTTATAAATGTTTTCATTGCATTTACTTAACACTTTGGTTGAGGGGTTCCTGTGGCTATAACACACTGCTACACGGTTTTGTTTTAAGTAAACTAACATTAGTTTTTCATCACATTATATTTGAGCAATTTCTTTTTTCCACAGAGGCAGTAACTATTACACCCTTCAAAGCTGTTGGAAGGATTGCAAAGCATGCATTCAATTCCATAAACATTTACCACGTACCATCCATGAATAAGACACCAAATGTCAGGTCTTGGACGTTCAGCTAATTCTAATGCCAAGTCTTCCTAATTTTCTTTAAACTAATTACATGTGTGATGCCAAATGCAAAAACCAAATCTATAAAGAGATAATAAAATGAAGGAAATATATAATTAGGGTCCCCATCTTGCAAAAAAAAAAAAGAAATTTAAAATTTTATAAGGAAGAATTTAGAAATCCAGGCTCTAGAAATGGAAACTACATACAATATATGTATTTTGCCCCTAGGTTTTAGATTCGACTATGACAGGCTGTCAGTAACTGAGTTTTTTTTCATTATGTGCCAGTTACTTAGGAAATTTCCATTGTTTAGCACAGGGTAATTCTGAAGCCAACAGTACTTTATTAATTACATGCTGATAAATTCCTATCAGAAAAGTGACCGTTAAAATAAGAAGGTAACAAAAACATCTCCAGGCCTGTTTCATTTCTAATTCAATTAAATGACTTATTTTAATGAACAAAAGGATTTTCTGAAGCAAGTCCATATTTAACTGCTACTAATAATTATAATACCTGAAAAGCATCAGTATTTCTTAATTCAGTGTCCATGGGCTATCCTTCCCTCCCCCACAAATTGCACACAAATGCCTCGCTATGAATACATTTGTTTTCCCCCCCATGGAAAGGGGCAGACGGTCCATAACATTGCCAAAGGAGTACAGGATATACACAAGAAATGTTAAAATCCAGTAGCCTGGAATTTGTTTTTGCTTTTTTTTTGAAGCAGAAAGCTGTGAGTACATTTTGTTTGTTCCTCTGAAAGGTAAACAGAAAGAAGTCAGTATTGTGTACTTGACAAAACAGAGTCCCAGAGCAAGTCCATCCATGAAATTGTACCGCCGTCCCCAGTGTCAGAAGGGAACATTAACCGTTAGGAGTCCAAAGCCATACTCAGCACTTAAATTGCCTCCACAGCATCCTCACTAAGCAGCCACCCAGCCTATGCTTAAACACCTTTGTGGCCGGGAACTCATTTGCTCAAGGCATCCTGTTCTGTTATTGGAAAGCAGGCAATCCTCCACTTGGTTCCTAATGGGTGATAAAACAAGACAAAAGAGCAACTACTTCCAAAATTCACTCGCCATGAGAAAGTGAGCTCCACAGGGGTAGCAGTATTTGTTCACTGCTCTATCTCCAGGTCCTAGAACAGTGCTGGGTACACAGTAGGCACTCAATAAGTATTTGTTTAAAGAATGAGATGTTGATTGACGGTAGGTTCAGTAATAGAAAACAGGACTGCTTTTATAGAATGGTTCTTATGCATTGAATGTGTCACTAGGGCGGGGGGTGGGGGGGAGGAATACATATATAGAAAGGGAGAACTCCTAGCCCCCAGAACGTCACAGTGGGACCTTATTTGGAAACAGAGCCTTTACAGAAGTAATCACGTCCAAATTAGATCACTTGTATGTGCTCTAATCCAACATGACCGGTGTCCCTATAAAAAGAAAAAGGTGGATACAGAGACACACTCACAGGGAAGATGATGTGGAGAGACACAGAGAAAAGCCAGTGAAGACACAAGAAGCTGGATGTATGCTGCCTGCCACAAGCAAAGAAACGTCTGGGCTGCCAACAGCTGGAAGAGGAAAGGAAAGGTCCTTCACACAGGATTCAGCGGGAGCACAGCCCTGCCACACCTTGATTTTATACTTCCAGCCTCCAGAACTTGGAAACAATAAATTTCAGTTTCTTTAAGCCCTCCAGTTTGTGGCATTTCGTGGTACTTTGTTATAGCAGCCTAAGCAGACTAATAACAACTGGATATGGCAAAAGCCCCAGAATTCATCCCAACCTGGACCTGATTTATTATATTCCTGATGGAGAGCTTTCTAACCTTCCAGGGGACCGATGCTGGACAGTTTTTATCAAGGTGCAAGACATCTGAGTGCTGGTGCAAGGGGTGGACTGTACTGGGGTACCCTTCACAACACTTCAGATCTGCCAGTCCCATTCCACTCCAGAGGCTGGTTCCACCACCAGTTCCATGCAGCTCCCACCCCATTCCACACACACGCAACTGGATAGGCTCACCTGGGCTGCAGTACGTACCCCTCCATCCCTGCCGTGGAGCCTCTGACACTGCAGCATGGGGTACCTGCAGAGACCAGCTCAGGACTCACACATGTGCAACCCCAAAATGCTGGGATATTAACACCTGGGAGACTACTCTTGTCTGATGGGGATGGAGCCTGTGGATGAATGCTCTCCCCTTTCATTCTGCAGAGAGACAGTTCTGAGATGTGCTTCATAAGGCATCTCAGCAAGTTCCACGGGACTGAGCACCGGTGGCCCATAGCACTGCCCAACTCAGTTGCACAGCCTCACATTGCCGCCCCTCCTTCCCCATTCAGTCCTCCCATCCCTCACCCATGTTCTCTCGAATCACATCCCAAATTATCGACAAGTAATCCTTCGTCTCAGGTTCTGCTTCTGGGGGAACCCCAACCGAGACAAAAACCTCTTAAAACATTTTCAATACAGAAAACTTACTACTTCATTTTTATAAAACTTGAGTCATTAGAAAAGCACCCCTGGCCCCAGACTCTGATCAGTTGAATACTGCTTCCCTGTCGAACTTTGCCCATCGGTCCTGTTCCGTCCCTTGAAGCCAGGATTCTCTCCTGGATGGTTCTTGAAGAACTAATTTATGTAGACCTTTTCTTCCACCAATTAACTAGTGGATGATCCTAGGACATGAGTTCATGACCTTGGCCAGCACTGAGCTTGTCCGTGCTCCATCCCGAAGTGAACCCTATAGTCCAGATCACTGGGACAGTTTACCCTTCTTCACAACAAAACACGGAAGCATCAACGAACCACAAGGTGTGATGACGAGGTTGTCTACAGCAGAGGCTTTATTTTTGCGAGTGGTGAGAGTTGCAAGAAACACTGCATGGTGGCAACTTCTTCAAGCAGCTGTAGGTATTAGGGATGCCAAATGATGACTGCAATGCAGAAGCCCCCTTTTCAGCACTGGCTCCCCTTGCACACCAGTGGAGTGGCACATTAAGCACTTTGCTTTGCTCTCCCACAGCGTGGAGCACATGGTTTTCGCAAGCTTGATTACGGTCTATGGCATTTGGGTGATTGCTGCTCAAGTCAGGCAGACGCCTGCTGACTCCTCAGAGTGGGCTCCCTGAAATGTGTTTTATTATAATAGAGGGAAAAAATGAACCACTCTGAAAAATAATCAAGCGATATGGATTCTTACCATATTTTTATTTCTTGGAAAAGCTCAATCAAACCAAGAGACACTTACTCATTTTTAACTTTTCCTATTCTACCATGTTGAAGACCAACACCCACAAGGAATTTGCACTTGGGCCCGCTGTAAAAAATGTGGCAGATTCAGTCCTACCCTCTTTTCCCTTTGGCTTTCACATCCTTATTTTGAGCTAAACATATCACACACATCTTTACTGCTCAACTGAGTTCTAATTAAGCATTATAAAAAAATAAAACAAATTAGTTGCATGTTGCAAATGTCCATTGGCAAGTATAATAGCATGGTTCTTAATATGAGAAGTAAATTTAATAAAATTAAAAAGAAATATTTCATCCAAGACAGAATAATTAAAAGGCACACTGTGCTGTCAGCAAAACTGAGTTGGCTCCTGCAGCCTCATCAGAGGGGGTGATGTTTTGCAATTCGTCTGCAGCGCTACCATCAGCTCTCCTGAAGACAGCGAAGCACGCTGTTCAGACCCTCGTCCAGCAATCCCCTTCTGGACAACTTGCATCACTGCAGCCATTCAGAGAGCTGGTCTGTTCAAAGGAAAGCCCATTTCCCTCAAGCGAGGCGCTCTCTCAACAATGGCCCCGACCTGCTCTATGCTTTTCATTTCCTCTCGCGCTCATGATGTTCACGCACTACAGAAAAGGCTTAGGTCTCAATGGATATGGAAAAAGGCAGACCTGCTTTAGTCTGTCTATCCTGTTAAAGGTGTGGGCTGTCCGAGTGGGGTGCACACAAACACAGCTTTGCAAAAGCCCTTTTGCTATCTGCTGGCAATTTTGTACACTACCAGAGGGCAGTCAATAAAATAGGCAAATGTCTGCCAAACTCCCCAAGTGGCGCACACACTGTGACGACTGTGGAGCTGTCCCTCAGCAGGTCGCCTCAGGAACTCAACATTCTAGTGATTTTTCTTCTCTTTTTCAAATAAGGGTGCATCTTAAGCCAGCTCCTTTTTAACCTCTTAAGAAAAACTGTGACTCTGTTGGCATACATTTGAAATTATCCAAGATAAAATTTAAAAAACAAATTTAAAATTTAATTCTAGGGGAAAAAAAAAACAATGGAGGAGGCAACTGTGGCAAACGATAAAAGGTGACAGAATCATGCCAGGGGCTCTCATCCCACTGAATTCTAACACCTCTGGAGGCTGGTGTCATGGTACCCACCTCACAGATGAGGAAACTGAGGCTCGGGCCAGGAATACATGCGATCCAAAGTCCCAGAGTTAGCAAGTTGGAAAGTACAGAAATTTAAAAAAAAAAAGTGTGCCTAGTTATCCAAAAAGAGAAGTGAAGGCTTACAATCTAAAAGAAAACTAGGTAGTGGGCCGTGGATGCACATTCACATTGTGACCTGGTTTTCCCGAGGCTCAGTATTTCCAGCCACACCGACTTTGTTGCTGGGGGAAGGAGGGCAGCTTTCAGTTTCAAAGGCATCTTTCTGGGCAAAGGGCTCTGTCTGTGCGGACAGCCCTGCCCCTCCCTCTTCCCCTCCCCTCTTCCTGCCCATGGGGCGCGGCACAACCTGCGTGCCTGGGGCATCTGGGAGGAGGCCTGGGGGGGGCCAGCACTGAGCCCTCGCCCAGCCCAACTCTGCTGCTCCTAGAAAACGCACCAGCCCACACATACCAGCCGAATCAGCCTCATCTCCTCCGGTACCAGCTTGTCAGTCAGTAAGGCGGGGTTTTAGCCTGCTGTTTGCCTTATCGTCCTATTTCTCAGTCGGGTCATGACTTGGGAAGGGGAAACTGTGTTATTTGCTCGGCCCTTCAAACACCAACACATCTTTACAGACAGACCAGTCACACTCAGATTTCTCTCATTACAGTAAAAAGATCTATATTCCTCAAGTCCTTGTAATTGAAGAAGCACATGACTACACACTTCAAAACAGGGAGGAACTTAGAAACAGATGTGATACAACAGCCCAGTATTAGGTTTTTGCCTCCTAGACTCAAAGGGTTCAAAAGTCACGTGACCAATACTAGATTCAGAAAGGTCTAAAGTGAGAGACGTGTGAATACACTCGGGAAACAGGATCCTTGCTCCATGTCCTGGGAGTCAAATACGCCTATTATAAATCTGAGTCTATACTCTAAGCAAATACTTTTTTCGGCCTCCATGTTATTCCTCTATCACTGTTTCACTATAATTTTTAACAAGCACAGGCGTATCATGAAATCCCATGCTTTGTAAAAGATTCCATTATAAGAGTAATCATTATTGAACCTTTTAGCCCAGATGTAATTTCTTACATGTTACAACAAGTTTGGCATGCATTGTGAATTTCAGCCAAGGTTGATAAAGTTCAATAACTTGGCTAACCAACCATGTGTACTACTCATTATAGAAGTAATAAATAGATTCATCAAAATGGACATGAAAAAGCTGTAAGAAAATCGGATGCCATTTGCAGCCTGCCTCATAAAAGCACCTCTTGGACTTTAATATAATTTTATACATAGTTATCACATCTACCCATCATTCAATACCAGGCATATATAAGGCAATCATCTACCCACATTTGCATGCTGAATAAATTTGTTACAATGGTATTCTCTATTCTAGAGATCTCAGAAATCACATAAATGCACATGTGCTTATATGCTCAACTCCTAAAATAACAGATATCAAGTAGAAAGGGAATCAGACAGACATGACTACAAATCCCAGTCTTCTTCCTACTGTCTTTCAGGCTTTTTTAAGCAATACTTTCAGTCAATTATTCTTTTAACCCATTGATAACTGAATATTTTTGTAACAAAAAAAGAAAGCCTGATTTAGATCAGTGTCACAGACGGAAGAAAGCTCAGTTTACAGTATGGAAGAGACTCCTGTGGCCGAGGGTACAGAAATCAACACAGCTGCCCTCTAATGCCTGAACACAGTTAACAAAATTTCCTTTACTGGGATAATAAAACTTGAGTGACTGAATAGTTAAAAATCTAAATTCCCCTACTGTGTTCCTTTTTTTTTTTTTTTGGTATCATTAATGTACAATTACTTGAACAACATTATGGTTACCAGACTCCCCCTATTATCAAGTCTCCCCCACATACCCCATTACAGTCACTGTCCATCAGCGTAGTAAGATGCTATAGAGTCACTACTTGTCTTCTCTGTATATACTGCCTTTCCTGTGACCCCCCCCACTACATTATGTGTGCTAATCGTAATGTCCCTTTTTCCCCCTTATCCCTCCCTTCCCACTCATCCTCCCCAGTCCCTTCCCTTTGGTAACTGTTAGTCCATTCTTGGGTTCTGTGGGTCTGATGCTGTTTTGTCCCTTCAGATTTTTCTTTGTTCTTATACTCCACAGATGAGTGAAATCATTTGGTACTTGTCTTTCTCCGCCTGGTTTATTTCACTGAGGATAATACCCTCTAGCTCCATCCATGTTGTTGCAAATGGTAGGATTTGTTTTCTTCTTATGGCTGAATAATATTCCATTGTGTATATGTACCACATCTTCTTTATCCATTCATCTACTGATGGACACTTAGGTTGCTTCCATTTCTTGGCTATTGTAAATAGTGCTGTGATAAACATAGGGGTGCATATGTCTTTTTCAAACTAGGCTGCTGCATTCTTAGGGTAAATTCCTAGGAGTGGAATTCCTGGGTCAAATGGTATATCTATTTTGAGTTTTTTGAGGATCCTCCATACTGTTTTCCACAATGGTCGAACTAGTTTACATTCCATGTGTTCCTGTCTTTCATGCCTCTAAAAGGAACTCAAACACTATTTCAGATGTTCATCTTCAAGGAAACTAAAGCCTACCCTTCTCAGAAGGAACTGTCCCCCTACATGTGCTCAACCACAATGGAGCTGGCGTCATGCTCCGGGCTAAACGTCACAAGCAGGTTGCACATTTCCAATGTTGGCTAGCACTTGTTAATATCTGGCTACTAAAGAACTGTTTCTGTTTCTGAGTTGTTGCACACGAGTGAGTTTTCCTCCACTCTGGGAGGGGCAGCATGAGGGTAGCCTGCACCCTCTATTTCCCAGCATGGCCATGCCTTCATTTACAGAGGGGAGTGGGAGCCAGCTTATCTCTGTTGCAGGGTCTGCACTGCTACAGACCTGGGATTTTCTCAACGTGTAGGCAACACTTTTTCCCCCTGTTTGTGCATCACTTCTGCCATCTTCCATTCTCACTGTGCAAACAGGACCAACATAACTAAAAATGTCAGTTTAATGCTTTCTCCTGGAATTTCTCTCCTGCATGAGGCTCCACAGTGGGATCACTGCATGACACACTCCCGGTTCTTTTCACATCTACTATGGAGGAAAAAAATATGATCCAGCTTTCAAAAACCAAAGTTATCCTCTTAACAAGGAAAAAAGTCCTACTATTAATTACAGACAGCACCTAAATCATCACAACCTTAGCCAAATAATGTGCATTTTTAACCCAGCCTAAACAGAACATTACAACAGTGGAGAGCTTTATTTTCTCAAAATGTTAGCTACTGCCAAATTCTTCTAAGAGTTTAAATACCATAATGACAGATATTGATGTCCAGTAAGATTAAAGTAAAATATGAAACTAAACAGACAATGAAGAGACAAGCCAGCGATGTACTTTGTATAACAGAAGTTCTGGAAAAGAAAACTCCCATACCAATTGTCACGATGAAAAAAAGGTTAAAGGAAAATAAGGAAAAAGGGGCTTAAGGGTTCCCAAAAGACATAGGGAACAGGCAAAATCCAGCAGGTATTACAACTATTATGTGCACAGAAAATAGCTTTGCAACGTCCATACTATTGTTCACTGTAATGCCCAGCATTAAAAATATGGTCAAATTTCTAAGGAAAGATTTCTGATAGCTAGCCAGGAATGCTTTTGTTAATAGCAGATAGTTTTCTATCACATGCTTTAAGACAAAGCCATCCTGCTAGCATGTTGACTCAGAAATCCAATACTAATATTTAAGCAAACTGTAAAGTCAACATTAACGATGTTTGCCGTTTCTTGTCACAAGAGTTAATTCTCCCCCCAACTTGCATGGGCACTTGTAGTGTGGACGCGCGTGCGCGCACACACACACACACACACACACACACACACACACACACACAGCCATACAACACAAAGCCATTCTAAAGGAAAGAGTCAAGGAATGTTTAAGAAAACACATATGGTTCCCTAATACCTGTGCAGGATCCACAAAATCTGTTAGGAAGACAGAAATTCTACTGACTGTAAACTTGGAGTTAAGTTATTTGTAAATTTGACAATTCTGTTAAGTCTTGTTCCCCTGCTCAGCTCAACTCAGCTTTGCATGTATACCCCTTGCTTTTGTCAGCTAGTCTCCTTTCATTAGGCGCCTGGGACGGACGGGCGTGCAGTCTGGAAGCTTCAGCAGTTCCATCTCTACACTCATCTGAATCCAAGAACATCTGTTCTTCAGGGATTAGTGGGAAACTATTTCACATTCAGGTACTTCTCTGTGGGCAGTTTAAACTGGACACATGATACATAAAGTTAAAAATACAAAAACATCCTTTGAAAAGTCAAACACTACTAAATTCTTATATTCCAAACAAGACCAGCTTTAAAATAACGAAAACACGAATATCTGGAAGCCGCTCCTTAAAGGTTGAGTGTGCCATCCTGAAGTTCAAAACTTCTGAAATTTAGCTAGCTCCTAGATTTTACAATAATTGATAATAAAAATGTTTGCTTGGAATTTATAGACCCAAATATCATCCAAAACTGTGACCACTTTCTATGCCGCCTTGACAGAATGTAAAGATCCTAGGTTACAGCTATGATTCTCTACCTCATGGTCAAACATGGCGCTGCTGCCTCTGTACCGTTTGAGAAGCTGGGAAATGGAATGGAGAAAAGAATTATGGCAATTATGAAATCTCACAGGTATGTATTGTCAGATTAATAACCAGCATTAGCAGAGCTCAGCTATACCCTCAGCAACATGAGGAACAGAGGGCCCAGAGGGCCAGGGCTAAGTCAAAACACGGAGCAGGGAAGCTAACGGAAAGCCAGTCAGAGCTGTGAAAGGAATCCGCCCACAGAACAAAATGAGCAGGCGTGCCACTCAAACTGACCTCTGATTTTTAGCGCCTTCCATCTCACCAGTACATAACTGCTTACATTGTAAGCAGGAACATCAAAAGCCACAGGACAAGCTTACAAAAATCATGATACAGCCACATGCTTATGACCACCAGGCAAGAAATGCAAGTTTGATTAACGTAAATTACAAAATAAGCAATTATACTTAGCCACAGACGCTCACATTGCTCTTCAAGTTCATGGTGATTTTTCACTCCCCCTGTACCTGCTGCAGGTTTTGCTTTTCTTTACAGTAACTCAGAAGACGTATAAGCAGAAATGAAGCGTAAGAGAAATTGGAGACTAATAGTAAAACTAAAAGGGCACCAGTGGAGAGAGCAAAAGCTCTCTTTAATTTATAAGATCATACTCGGTGATTCACTTGCAAACGTCTTCTCAGAACAACAACAAAAAAGGCTTCAGTATCGTGTACTTTTAAATACAAAAAGGGAAATACAGAAATAATTAGAAACTACCCAGAGGCACACACATATACAGGCAAATGTGTGGTTTAAAAAAAAAATTATATCATAAAGAAAATTAATTTGAGTGTTCTCTACAAGCTCAAAGATCAAGTTGTTAACATTTTGGTTAGCTTGTAGCTCCACAAGGGCAGGGAGGGGTCCTGTGCGGTTCCACACTCAAGACTTGACACCTAGTACTCAGCAGTCAGTGTTTGTTAACTGCACAAATACTGAATAAAGGTACGTTTGTGCCTATGAACCAGCCAGTCTGATCTCTCCAAAACAGCCCTCATCACGGACCTTAAACCAAAGTTCTAAAGTCAAGAATCCAGAAGCCCCAGGCAGCTAACAGGACATGACTGCATAAACAGTCTTGTCCAACTGCAGGGAAACGGCCTGCAGGGGACAGCACGACTCGGCTTCAGCGCAATTGTGTTTGGAGGGCACGGCGCCCAGTGTTGCCAGCTCTTCTGATTTTTTAAAAGTTAGAAAACAAGATTACTTTTGGGTAACATATCCTGATTTTAACACATTGCCAAGTAACTTAAAACCTAACAAAAGCCTTACAGGCCACTTTTGCATGGACCAAACGAATCACCTGGGAGCAAGATCTAGGCTGCTGACTACAGTTTTACCTCCGTCCTGACTGGGAACCTCTACTCTTGACCAACTAGTCCTCAGCTAGAGGAATAAGCAAGCATGAAAATCACGTCCCTCCCTTCATCACTATCACACGATATCAAGTTTCTCAGTGGCAAATACAGTGTAAGTTCCAGACATGTATACACTGCATCTTGTTTCTAACAAACTCATACTGGAGGAAATGAGGCACCTTGGGGCTACTCCCAAACTCAGGTTTTTTCTAAAGAAAAATCACCCAGCTCAAAGAACCAGTTAAGCAGAGAAGATGTAGACTGGGGACAGAAATCTTCATGCTGAAATTGAAAGAGTTCTTGAAGATAATCTGTCACCACCTGTGGTAGGTTGAATGGTAGCCCCCAAAGATGCCCACATCCCACTCCCTGGAACCTGGGACTGCTACCTTATATGGCAGAAGGGACTATGCAGGTGTGATTTAAGATAAGGGTCATGATCTATAGCATCTTACCAAGCTGATGGATACTGATTGCAATGGGGTGTGTATGGGGGGAGACTTGATAATATGGGTGAATGTTGAAACACAATGTTGCTCGTGTGAAACCTTCACAGGATTGTATATCAATGATATCTTAATTACAAAAATGAGATTTAAAAAGAAAAAAAAGATAAGGGTCCTGAGATGGGGAGATGATCCTGGATGATCCAGGTGGGCCCAGTGCTATCAAAAGGGCCATTACTAGAGATTTGACCCCACAAGAGGAGGCGGGGATGCGATGGGGGAAGGAAAAGTGGAGACGCACTTTGAGGAAATGACTACAGACAAGCAAGCAAAGGGGTGGCCAGCAGAAGCTCTGAAAAGGACAAGAAAACGGACGCACCTGCAGAGCCTCCAGAGAGGCCAGCCCTGCTCACACCTTGACTGAAGGCCAGTGAAACCGATTTCGGACTTCTGACCTTTAGGACTGTAAGCGAATTAGTGTGTATTAATAAACATGTAAGGAACATATGAATGATGGATGCACACGTGTGCACTTGGGGGTGAGTCTAAGAGTCCCATGATGATAATACACACACACCTACCGGTGTCCGCTTAAGTCCCTCTTTGATCAGGCCAATGGGAAATAAAAGGAACACCGGGCAAGCAGCAATCACTAGGCCCAGTAGAAAAAATTCCTTCATGCATAGAGACTGACAGCTCCCAAGTCAGCTTTTCAGGCGAAAAGGATGGTGTCCCTTGCTAAACACCTGACTGTGCTCCCTGACTGAGATGTTGCCCCATATGGATCTGTTACGGTGCTTTCTACCTTGTCAGACCCTCAATCTGGTAACTGTACATGAACTTAAAATTGAAACTTCCTTTGCTAATAGATAAAGTTGTAATGGCATTTTTCTTTTTGTAATGCCATTTGGAACTCAATGACGACCTCTCAGCTGATAAGACTTCTCAAAGCTGCTGAATTTAAAAACTACAGCTGCCTCGCTGTACCACACAGACACGCAGGAAAACTAAAGGCAGTCGGATGACATTATATTGAAAGATGCAGAAAGTTTTAAGATTTCATCCTTATAGCCATTGGTGGCTGATGCAGCAGTCTCTCCATTTGAAAGAGATTGATTATTTTCATTCTTTTTCTTCATGTGATTGCCAGAAAAAAACAGTTTCCAGGATCAAGAGGCTGCTGGCAATCTTGCTGATGTCATCGAAGCAAACAGCACACCTGCACTGGCTCTGCCTGGCAAGAAGAGGGGAGCACCTGAGCAGGTGAAACACAGGAACCGGGAAGAGCACGTATTGTCCAAGGACCAACAACGGTTCCACCCCATGGACCTTCAGCACAACTACGACCCATGGGGCCATTTCTGCCTCCGCAGAGGTTCCCTTCTTGTTACTCCACGTTGCTGCTCTTGAATATCTGGTTAGAGTCATAGCCTGTCAACTCCGGAAGGGAACCCTGGCAGCAGATCCGAACAAAAAAACACCAGGAGATCCTATTTTATTCCATCCACTAAGGAATTAAATTACTCCCTCCCTCCCTCTTCCGTCTTCTTCCAAAATTAAAGCGTCTTCTTCCAAAACTAAAGCGTCTTCCTGTAGGAATGTCTTTTCCAACAACTGTTATTTTTCTCCAACTTCAAGCAACCATATAATCACACAGTATCCTTTCCCAGTGCATTTGCAAGTTGTGTTTTAGTTGACCCCTTACCAGAACAGATGACAGAAACTAGTGTTCTCTTGACTTCCCCAAATGAGGAAAGTAAGGCTCAAAATAGTTCAGTGACTTAAGGCACGTAAATTCATGACAACCAGTCTCACAGTCAATCCTCTTCCTAACAGGTCTCCAGTCAAACGCCTCACAACTTTTTTAAGTGCTGATAAAATCCTATTCAAACACTGATGCATTCTTCGGTATGATCAAGTGAATGGCACAGCAGGGTTGGCCATTTATACTTAATAAGCCAGGAATTCCCACCAACCATCACGACCTCAGCAAAGGCTCTGACGTCAAACTCTCATAAGATGCTACATGATGCATGTGTTTAAATTTTAACAGTTCCCCTTCTTTTCCTGCTCCCCCCCGCCCCAAGATTAATGTATCGATTTTTCTTCCTTGGCTGCAACAAAAAAAAACTTGTCTTTTTTTTTTTTTCTTTCATCTAATTCTCTTTTCTGGATGAAGCTACTATCTGACCTCCAACTAAAAAAAAAATCTAAAATGTTTCCTTTTGTACCAAAGACAAGTCAATGCCTAAAACGAGTTATTTAGAAAGGTCTTTTTAGGACAAACTCACAGATATTATGGGAGCCTTTTGAGGATATCTGAGAACCAGACAGCTAGGAAAACACCAAACTAACTTCAGTAATTCGATCGCCTCGCCTCCCATTCCCAGAACAACTATAGTTTATTAAGTGCCTGCAATACTGAGCAGACGATTCCCCGGGCGCTCTGCAGTTCCCATCTTTAAAAACTTGGCAAAGTAGGAATATCGTCCATGTTTCATAGATGTGGAACAGGAGTTCAGAGGAGGAAAGGGACTTAGTCCGAGTCACTCAAATGGCATGCAGTTTCGAAACTAGGTCACGTCTGCTTCCCTAGTCAATATTCCTTCCCCTGCACCCCGCTGCCTCTCCAGGTAGAAACTTGCTACCTATCAAGCTTCCCCTGACTGTCAGCAGAGTTATTTTCAGCCACGGTACAATTTCACCATGTGGGAGCCAGGTTCATCAAATGAGATAATGTGTAGAAAAGCTCTGAAAAGTTGTTACTACCATTAAAGGAAGATCTGGCGAAATTTTGCAAAACCCAAATAACCAAACGTGCGGGATATCTCGGGATTCACCCATCATTGTAAGCTGGCCAGCTTTGAGTTTTCTGGGGCACTCCATCCCTAAATAAGGTATTAAGCAGCAGCACCCATGATTTGAGTTGTAGCCGGTATAACATATAAGATGTATGTTTGAAAGTTTTTCATGAAGCAAACTGGGGAGTTGGGCTAACTTCTTTCTCATAAATTTCCTCTTGACCACAAGATTGAAAATGTACTTAAAGTAATAGACACTCTGAGATAAATTAACTTCTAAGAGAAAGGGACATTTTGAAAATTAAATTATACCCCATGAATCAAGCAATCAATTAGCAATCAATATATATCCAATAGTTTTACACAAGATGAAAAAGCATTTCATAAAGAATACACATGGCTGAACATAAGAGCTGATCAATCTTACTAATAATCAGAGTGATGAAAATTTAACTGATACTTTTTTTTTAAATGCTAATTGCCAAAGTTGGCAAGGGTACAGGGCAAATGGACAAACTGGTACAGGCTTCCACGGGTGTGAATTGACAAAACAAATCAAGATGTTAAGGTTAGGAAACAAATCCCTCAGCAATGCCACTTCCAGGAAGTAGAACTATGGAACAGTCACGAATGGGTACAAACACTTAATTACAAAATGTTCATCTCTCTTCCATAGCTATCAAAAAGCTGAAATCTACCCAAATGCACCACAGTGGGAGAATGGTTAGGACCATATAATAAAATACTGTGCATCACTTAAGATGTTGTA
Organism: Manis pentadactyla; assembly: GCF_030020395.1. Lineage (NCBI taxonomy): Eukaryota > Metazoa > Chordata > Mammalia > Pholidota > Manidae > Manis > Manis pentadactyla. The sequence continues at coordinate 63,799,974 of NC_080033.1, read as the reverse complement.
GAGTATTTAGCGGCAGGGAAGGATGCTCGCAATCCAGAGTTAAATAGAAAAATCACAAAAGAAAGGAAGGGAAAAATGCTTAGAACTGTATATGCTAAATATGAAGTTATTTCTGGCTGGTAAGAATTAGGAGTAATTTTTTTTCTTATCTGCATTTATTTTTACTTATCTGCATTTTCTAAGTTTCCCATCAGGAATATGTTTATAACAGTAACAAATAATCTTAAATTACTGAAATGAGAAGGCATGTGAAGTTAATCTAGCTTAGCACCTGGCACACATGTGAGCTTGACAAATGCCAGCTCTCATTCCCCCCCAATTCCTCCCTATGCCACCTATTTTTACAATACCACCACAGAGGAATTCTGTAGATAAAGTGTCAGTTACTAATCCACGACCGCACAGCAGTGCAGAGATCACATGTCCCTCTACCCTCCCCAGGACACCACGCCCAGCACACAGCCTGGCACAGAGCAGGCTTTCGTAGATTTGTTAAAATTGATTTGTTGATGTCAGACAGGCTTAGGAAGAGCATGGTCAGGACTGTGTACTCTTCTTCAGAACAAGAAGGCAGCAACTAGGAAGGAGAGGGCCAGGGCATGGAGTCTGAAGTTCTCTGCTCTAGTTCTGCAGACACCACGGCTCAAGAGCTGTGGGTTCTCAGGCAAGTTACCTCACTCCTCTGTGCTTTCATTCTGATACCGTTTCAAAATAGCTGTGAGCACCACGGTGAGAATTAAGACAACATACATAAAATCTTCATAAATTCTAAAGTGCTATCAATGTAACACTACTGTGATAAACACTGATCTGGAATAGTTAAGTACACTTCACTGGTAAGGGTGAAAATGAAAAATACTTCATCAGTTCTAACTTCAGTTTCCATTCAGCTACACAAGCAACTTCTGATTCTGATTTTGTTCCTCTTTACATGAGATAACTTGTTCATAGGAAAGGCCTGGCTCCAGCCACCTGGCTGGTCACCCCTGCAACCTAGGGAGAAAAAATGTAAATACTGGAATCTGGGTTTCCTTCCCCAGCCCCACCTCACTCGCATAACCACACTGTCTCTTACACACTCTTGTTCTCACGAGCATACAATCTTAGATCTCCTCTCAGAGTCGAGCGAGGGAAACACGATTTGCTTTCAGAGAGAGTACGATCTGAATACGGCTTATAACGAGAAGAATCCAGAAAACCTAGAGAACAAGGAACTATCAGATTTGAAATGCTTGGATTCTCACCGTGTCCTACAGTTCATTACCTAGGAGGACAGTTCCTATTTGTCCCGTTTAGTAAAGCTTGTGTACAGGCTGGCACTTCATCAAACGGAGTGTTATTTATGAAGCCAAAGGAAGGTAATAAGTTTAGGCAAGAACTCTGGCTTTTGGAATTTGTTTTTCGGTCCACCTACCAAGACTTAATACGAGAGATCTTTGCAAGAAGGCACTCCTACTGAACCCCAAACGTTACCCTGGAAAAGGCTGAGGACTCACACCACAACAGTTTGTGTAAATGCTACAAAAAACAAGAAAGGACATGAGCTGCGTCATACTAAATAAGCAATGGTCAAGGGGGTTTCACCTGTCAGCATGTCTTTTATAAAATCTATAATAATTCCCAGAAGAGCCATCTATTTTAACAACTTTATTTTGATAAACAACAAACACAGCTGTATACGAATGACTGAAGTATCTTTACTCTTGCAAAATAGTTTTGCGATGTTACAAGTATATTCACAATGCTTTCAGGCTCTTTCATTTTCAGGAGACAAAAAGTTGCTGAGAAAAATGACTAATAAAAGTACATAATATAGCATATTCATTTTGCCCCTTTTAAATTTAGAAATAAGTAGTTTTATAAAGCTGCAAGTGTTCTCTTTTCTGGGCCAAATTTCTGTTTGAGCTGAAGCATGCGATTTAATGGGTTGGTTGTGGAGCAAAAACAAAAATCACCCTCCTTAAGATCTTATCTGAGAAGAGTACTGGGTATCTGCTTCGTATTAAGTATTTGGTTTAATAGCACCTCACTTATTTAAGAAATATATATACTAAGCCCAAAAGGATTCATTTTCTTTTAGTATAAGAAAATATCAATAAACAACCTAATTACAATAAATTATGTAACACTGGGTGAGGCTGGGGTGGCAGGGGCAGGGAGACCCTATATTCTTAGAAAATACTGTAAGATCACCAAGACATTCTAAATGAACCTTAAACAGAAGCATTAATATTTAAATATTACTGTTTCCACTTAGGAAAAAAATCATATATTGATAGGGCAGCACACTCAAAACCAATAATGTCATGAAAACACATGCCCTTGTGTAATTTGGCAGAACAGCCTGCTCCCTGAATACAATGGACCTTTTTATTGAATGGATCTCTTCACCCTTGGCATTTTACACCAAAAAAAAAAAAAGGAGGGGGAAGAAAATGAAACAAACATGACACTGGCACAGTCTTCCCTTTGAACTCTTTCACTGAGAAGTACAAGACCAAAAGGATACGCTAGAAAAGTAAAAAGCACTATTTAACAAAAACGAAAGCAGAACCTGCTGAGAGGAAGAAAACTAGAGATGCCACTGCTTTTGTTTCACTCTAGCAAAGCGCAACAGCGCCCTCTAGTGGACAAAAAACAAATATATGAAAACATTTCCCCTTTAAGTTAGTGAATTTACAGAAAAGATGTAGAACTCTCATGACAACTACCATGTCACTGTATTATGTCAAAAAAATATCAATTTATTTAAATTGGGTTTTAGGCAAAATAATTTCCAATTTTCGAACTTCATTAAACACTTGTAATCTCAGGCTAGAAATATTTTTTAATATTCTCCTTAAATTATGACTTTAAAACACTATGTCATTGAACAAATGGCTTGTATGACCCTTGTTTGTTATGCTGGCACTGTAACAAATAAAATCTAAACCTAAATGCAAGTATGAAATTCAACTGATCACACATAAAAGTTTTACTTGAGATCAGGTATATATTATTTATGTAATATGTACATTATATAATTTACATATGTATTAGTTTTAAATAAGTTTTTTACATGTGATTACCAAATTATTAGATGAGGCTCAATAGACTATTTCAACTGGTCTCCTCCTCTGGATCTATAGCTTCTCAAATACTCTTGATTATGTGATTTCCATGTATATTCAATGTCTGGAAATATTGAAATGTAAAATGTCTAATTCATAAGGTACTAATTTTCAATATATTTTTATTGAAGTATAATTGACATACCATATCCTATTAGATTCAGGTGTACATCATCATTACTCAATGTTTTTATACATTATGAACTGATCCCCATAGTAAGTAGTTACCATCTGTCATCGTACCAAGTTATTATTCTTGACTATATTCCCTATGCTGTGCGTGACATCTCTTTGACTTGTTTTATAACTCTAAGTTTGTACTGCTTAATTCCCTTCACCCATTTCACCAGTCCCCCAACCTCTCCCTGCTCTGGCAACCCAACAGTTTGTTTCCTTTATCTGTGAGTCTGTTTCTGTTTTTTTTTAGATATATAAGTGAACTCATATGGTATATGTCTTACACTGATTTATTTCACTTAGCATAATGCCCTCTAGGTCCACCACGTTGTTCACAGCTTCTTTATCCATTCATTTATCAGTGGACACTTAGGTCGCTTCCATATCTTGACTATTGTAAATAATACTGCAAAAAACATAAAGGTGCACCTTTCTCTTCTGATTGGTGTTTTCATTTTCTTTGGATAAATACCCAGAAGGAATTGATAGATTTTACAGTTCTATTTTTAAATCTTCTGAGGAACCTCCATACTGTTTTCCATAGTGACTGCAGCAATTTACATTCCCACCAACAGTGTAGGAAGGTTCCCCTTTTTCCACATCCTCACCAACAACTGCTATTTTTTGTCATTTAGATAATGGCCAGTCTGACTGGTATGAAGTGGTACCTCATTGTGGTTCTGATTTGTATTTCCCTGATGAGATTGAGAATCTTTCATGTGTCTATTGGCCATCCGTATGTCTTCTTTGGAAAAATGTCTGTTCAAGTCCTCTCCCCATTTTTTAAATTGGGTTATCCACTTTTTTTCATATTAATCTGTGTGAGATCTTCATGTATTTTGAGATTAGGCCCTTTATTGGCTCTATGATTTGAAAGTATCTTCTTCCACATGGTAGGTTGCCTTTTTGTTCTCTTGATGATTTCCTTCACTTCACAACAGCTTTTCAATTTGATGTAATCCTATTTATTTTAGCTTTCACTATCCTTGCCTGAGGAGACTGATCCAAAAGAAATACTCAAAGACCAATTTCAAAGACCTACTGTCTACCTATGAGTGCTTACATGAATTTTATGGTCTCAGGTCTTTAGTCAATTTTGAGTTCATTTTTGTATAAGGTGTTAAGATATGGTCCAGTTTCATTCTAGGATTTTTTCCAGTACTGTCAAAAATCTCAATGGTTTCTCAGAACAAAATAATTTGAAAATAATTTTACTTACAATATATGGGTATATTTTAGCATAAGGAGAAGTGGTCACAAATGTTTTTAATTTAAAATGGGAGCTTAAATTCTTAAAAGGTTATTTAGATTATTTCAGAAATTTTTCCTCTACTTAATGAGCACCAGGTTCTTAAGAAGAAGATAAATGCCAAGATCCCACTAGTTTATAAGTCTTGTTGACAACTGGAAAGGAAATTGTAATCAGGTATTTAAGGACCCCAAATGTAATGATCCCATAATGAATATGTTTTAACCAAGAAAATGGCCTATGGGTGCAGATGAATGGGGTGTTTTGGAATAACTGGGTAAAAAAAATAGGCAATGGCATGGTTTAGGCTCAAAGGCAAAATTTAGTACCATGAGGTGGAAAAGAAAACAAAGAACCAAACGAGCAAAGGAAGCTAGTCTAATTCATAACTGTAAAGTGTGGATTTAAAATCTTAATACACTTTTTTTACATTACTGTAGAACTGGTAGGATTTGCATCAGATATGAATTCATCATAGTGATGATTTGTAGGCTAAAAGAATATGGCAACTATACATCTCACTATAATTTCAACACATGATTTAGGAACAAGACCCCAAGCTTAAAAGGGCTAAGTCAAAACAACCAATTTCAACATTATATTATAACAGCATTTTGGGATTCCCATGTGGAAATCTGATATCTTCATTTTGTTTCAAGGAGAACAAATTAAGGGGTTACTTCAATAGTTTAAGCATGTACTTTTTGTATCTCAAAATATACAAAATTTCATATTTAAGTGTTCATATATGTATACCACACAGACACATAAGTATACACACACACACACACAGTTAGAAACCTTATGGAGGTGATTATATAACATAAAAACCAATAGAAAATTGAAGCATCAGAGAGAAAATACATTTTACTGGTATACACCAAAGTAGCTAGCTTATATTTGTTCAGAGAAAAAAAGTTTTGTTCTTGTTAATGGAGTGCTCTGGCTCAAAAATCGAAACCAGGCCAGGCTATTCTAGAAATAAAGTTCTGATATTTGATGCAGCCAGTGTCAGGAAGGCTCGAAAGGTCAAGGGAACTTTCATCCTGACTAAACTCTGAAAGGGACTGGAAAATAAAATTTTAATCACTATTATTTTAAGACTGGAAGTTAACAAGGAAGTTTTATCATAATTACCATTGAACATTACAAGGAAAATATCTAATTTGCTCATATTCGTTAATAGATTTTAAACAGATGTTTGACAAAGCCTGGATTTCACTTAAATCCAATGACGGTGATTCTGTCTGCTTGCTGCAACATCTGCACGAGTCCCAACAAATGCCCCCTGACAGGAGACAGTGAACAAGGGAGGGACTGTCCCAAATTTAGGCAGTGAATGGATCCCTCATTAGAAGGATCCTCTTTTGGTAAGCACATGTCAGCCCATATTCAAGAAGGCACTATTTTATACTGAAGTACTTATACGCAGAGCCAAATTAGCTTGACTGACAGGTTGAGTCTGGAAACGAAGCTGTGGGATCTTCCATACTGGGAAATTCCCTAGCCTAAAAAATCCCCTCTCCTGAGACTTTGCAATAAGGTTTATACTTAATGATCACCATGTTGAAGCCACTTCCATTCATTTGTACCAAATCAGAGCCATCAAGCCACTAACTCCAGCCAGTCACAGAACTGCTGCCCCTGCCTGCTCAGCGCTACGATGAGCACAAGCAGCAGGCAGCATCTCCCTCGTCTCTACTGGTTCGCAGTTGGGACTGCGGGCTTCCAGGCCTCTTGGTCTGCTAGTAGCAGCTCTGGGTGAAGAGATGGCTTCCCCCTGGATACTGAGATGCCGATCCCCACAGAGAGAGGTCCAAGCTACAGCTTTCAATCTACAAAGTTCTTCGGGTTCAGAATGCTGGTTAAACAAAGGTCAAGGAAAGAAGAGTGTTAGTTTCTCAAGAAGCAACATCCTAATGCTTGCACAGCTCCCTAAAAAAGGGGAAAACAGAGCTGGGGCAAGGGGTACAGGGTACTGGGGGAATGTCCCCAACAGTTCCATATCACGTGCTGTCACAATCCTCCTGTGGCATCCAATTTATCTAAACTTAATCTAGATTGTAGCTTAGAGAATATTGGGTGATCTTACTTTGGAAGGGATTACACCATCTAACGCAGGGGCTGGCACACTTTTTCCATAAGGAGCCAGAGAGAAAGTATGTTGGCTTTCCAGGCCATACGGCTGTCGCTGCCGCAATCACTGAATTTCGCTGTTAACACAAAAGCAGCTACAGGCAAAGTGGAAATAAATGGGTGTGGCTATGTTCCAATAAAACTTTACTTACAAATCAGGCAGTAAATCAGATTTCACCTGTGGGCCAGTTTGCAGACCCCCTAATCTAGACAGCGGAATCCAGTCAGCAGCCATATCTGGTCACAAACTTTAAGTGTAAGAAACAAAGATTTCATGAACTCATTAGTGATACTTTATTCTGACATTCCCTCAGAATCCTTCTCTCATCTTCCATGATCACCCTGATGTTTTTCAGTTGAATTAAGTAAGAGTCCCTCCAATTGTCTTAGTAACGTAAAATACCGAAAATCTAAAATACAGCTATCATATACATCCGGGGGAGAAGACGAGAGAGAACCTGCCTGGAGGCCACTTCGAAGGGAGCGGTGTCTTGGTACAGTCCTGAGGCTCACCAAGGACAGGTGTCCCCCTCCGCACCTGGCTGACCCCTTCTACAGCAGAGAGAGCCTCCTCCCCAGGGGCAATTCCAACAGAGAAGAGCCTTGTGGGGAATTTAGAAATGCAGAAGTCACCTTACTTGTGAATCAGCCTTTGTAAAGCAAATCAGGTCACCTCTGTCTTTAGTCAAGAGTCTGTCAGTCTCAAAATCCATACCAATGTGTTTTGTTCCTGCCCACTCTGCTTCAAAGAGAACATTCACAAGGCTAAAGACTGGACAGTTAATATCAAGAAAGTAGGTTCCCTTGAGTGGCAAAAGGAAAAGTGAACCCCAACACTATCAAAGCTTGGATAGAAGATGACTCGTGAATGCCCAGAAGTCTTGGAAATGAAGATGCCCGATTCATTCCTCATTCACTCATTTCAATTGAAATGGGCAGAAATAAAGTAGATAGCAATTTATACACGGACACGTTCACAGTTCAGAAGGAAGGACTACTTTATCTAGCAGCCACAGCCTGCTTGGTCAAGGACACTTTCTAAGGCAGCCACGCAGTTACAAAACCTAACTTAGTTACAAGAGACAGCCGAACAGCCACATGCCTAACTTCAGCCTCCTTTCTTTAAGCCTGATATCACTGCTGCATTGCAGAAGTTATTTGCAAGGATTTGATTGCCTGGAATTTTCAGGACAATATTATTTCAAAAATTAAGAATGAAAATCTTCAGCACTCACCTAAGGTACGCTTCTCTAGAGAGCAGAGAGGAAATGGGTGAGGTGGCAATGCTGAAGGCAATTTCTGAGGGAAGATCACAGCCGGGGAAACTGCGGTGGAGGGGCAGTGGGGTTGAATAGGAAGAGCTGGTTGCTCTAAAGACCTTCCCCGACATCCCTTCTATCCTGACCTTTACACTGTGCCACCACATCCAGCTAGAGCACAGACACCGGCTGGTGGTGGCCACAGAATGGACTATGGACGTCAGGAAGGAAAAGCCTTCAAAGGCAGGCAGGAACTGTGAAGAGCACAGGGCTTCCTCAGGGAAGTTGGGGGTCCACTCCAATCAAGAGCACATTTATTCTCGATGCTTCAGAATCTCCTTCTCCTTTCTGATAATAAGTAAATATCCAATTAAACACAGCTCTTTGTATATTCTGAACCAACTCTATCAGCCCTGGATTACAATGTCATAAACCTGATGCTGCCAATCTTTGGCCATACCCAAAGGTCTGCTATCTAGTGTCAGAGAAAAGTGTGAACACTTACGCAGAAAATCAGCAGTTACATACCTTACTAATTAAAGGAAAAAATTAGCCATAATATTAAGGGAATGATATAGTTTGGTTAATTTTTTGGTTAACTGAGTGTTAAACAGAGATATTTTACTGGAGTCCTTATGTCCTTATTTTTCCTTAATATTAATCCACACCCTCACACAACAGTAGTCTATGCCATCAACAGCACATTATTCCTTGGACAACTGAAGACCCAGCCACCATTTTTCATGTAGCATCATCAGTTTTGATATCAATGATGATTATACAGAATTTACTGCAATACATAAGTTCAGAAAATTGGACTGCACATAATCCAAGCCAGGATGAGGCTTGACAGTTGATTTTAAATAAATCCCTTTCAGTTTTTTATAAAATTCCATTTGCTTCTGTGCCTTCACAGACAAGGGCAATCAAGAGTTCTGCTCTGAGACTATAGCTCTTAGATTTCAGGCCCTGTGCTATACAATAACTGATACCCTAAGAGAGCATTTTCACTCTTGTGTGTGCCCCAGTGATGCCAGGGAATGTTTCTAGAGGTTCAAGAAGGGGTCACTGAAAATTAAGACACAGAAAGGGCAGAGTGCAGGCAATGCATAGGGATGAGGAGACACCGCTTATGAAAAAGAAGGCCAACGTGGGAGTCGGAAGAGGTCAAAAGGACAGCGAGAACTTGCCAGAAGACAGCCAAATGCAATTCCATTTTTTGTCTTTAAATTAATCTGAAGATGCATATCCTTACTCAAAGCAGTTATTCCTACAGATTCAGATATTGATGTAAATGGACCAAAACAAAATAAGATTAAAGCCATGTGGAGAACTCTCCTACACAAGCCCCAGGATGCCAAAGGAAGGGCACCTCTCAAGCCATCTCCCTCAGGATGGCCACTGCAGTTAAACACTGGCAATTAAGAGGGTTAATTTAGAGGCTAAGACAGGTTTAATTTTCCAACTTGATAAAGAATAAGATCCTGCTCCCAAGGGAAAATGACCAACTGAAACCTACCGTACCCTTTATTCCAAAGTCAAGAGACTGTTGGTCCAATATTCCATTACCAACCAATTTTGGTTTGGATAACCCAGGTAATGGGAGTATGTCCATACACCATGCTGACCAAGTCAGAAACCCTTAGACAGAGCCTGTGTCTCTAATCCTTGAATACCGAAAGAAGTACCATGTTTTGCTAAGTGTTCAGCTTTCAGAGAATTCAAGGTCAGCCCCTTCACGGCTCCCCATGATAACACTGGGATTTTAAAAGAGGCCAGGATTTTAATGAAATGATAGATGAAAAGGCTGTAAGTACATTTTTAAATTAGAGAAACACTATGCAAAATTCCATCATGGTTAGAGTTAGGTGGATTTCATTACAGCAATGGCATAAAACAATAACCCCACCAGCAACTATAAAGCATGGCCTACCTATTCCTGAATTTGCTCCGGTCACTATGACAACTTTGCCAGTGAAGTCCCGGCCCTGGAGTATTTCCATGGCGGTGGTGCTGCCATCATATTTCTGTCTGGTGGTCGGCTTTGTCGGGTTATCATCCACAGTAAATGCCAGTCTTGGGTCCAAATAGGTAGTCCTTTTATTTATATGGCTGCAAAGAAAAGGAGAAGGCAGTGAACCCACAGTAGTGAACACAGGCATTTATAAATATAAGACAGTCTTACAGTTTAGGCTGGACAAACCCCACTTTTCATGCACTAAAAAAGGCTTCTTCTTAACCTCGGAAAGAACTGAGGTTCATTTAGTCTACCTTCTGGCCTATGGAAGGATTACAATCCTGCCTGGAAAGATAGTCATCAAGTCCTTTCCTTCATAACTGCCTGTAAAATACACTTTACAATAGGTGTTGCCTTGTATCCTTAGATCTCAAAAAAGGAGAAGGCTTATGTGTTTTTGTTTTAATTTATGTAAACATGGCTATAAGATCTGTCAGGTACTCTTTTCAGTAGATGTCAAATCTCTTAGCCCTGTGCAAGGGCATAGGCCTGGTAAAGAAGAAAAAAACCTTAAAATGATAAACGTCTTAATGTTAAATATGAACCTGGCCAAGTGTTAAAATTTTAATGATGTTCATTTTAAGACTATTCATACCTCCTACAAGCACCGGAGTTGACCTAATTCTTGCAGAAACAATATTAAAATATATTGGTACATATGGATTAATAGATTCCTTATGTAACAGAATTGTTTACATTTTAAATGTACTCTTGGGATTTGAGATAAAGGTCTCAAAATATCTTAAAAACTATTAAGAACTCTCCAGAAACAGAGAAGAATTCATGATTTAAAATGTATTTGTATTACATGTGTGTGTGTAAAATTACACAGAGTTTAAAATCTATACTCATCACCCTATAAATAAATACTAAGACCCAAGAATATCCCAACTTGGATTTTAATTATTCCTGTGGCTACCAGATAAGCATTTTGATTCCAGTGTTATCCAGAGACACAGTGCAATGCTGTTCTAGAGCTGGTTCACACTGGCCTGCAAGAGCCCGACATGCTTCTCTCTTCCCAACTTCACCTGGGTAGCTTGAAATCAGCTGTGGTGCAGGTATGTACACCACGAGAACGAATCTGGCCTCTCCCCCTAGAGAGCTGGTTGTTAAGCACAACAGACTCAGAGAGGGAAGGTAGGCTAACCAGGGCGGCCAAGTGCCAGCCTGCCTCCCTTAGGGCATTCCGGGTTTTGAATGAGCTAACGCTACAGGTATAAGTGATCAGAATCATGCCTTGCTGATGTTAGGTGCTAGACAGTTACTATTGCTGTTTCTTATTGGAAATTATTCTAAAGATAGTTTTACAGACAAGGATGCTCAAAACATTATTGATAAGTATAGATGCCCATGAATGGGAATTTAACATCAATGTCCAATAGGTAATTTGATAAATTATAAATCTGTACAAAACTCTATAGTTATTAAACTATATCTCTATAGTTATTATCTCTATAGTTATATTATATAGTATATATCTCTATATATACTCTATAGTTATTAAACATCATCTTCTTAAAAATATGTAAGGATATGATAAAATGCTCACAAGATATTTATGTAGAAAAACCAGGTTACTGAACAGTTCACACAGTACATTCCTTAGTTGTTTTAAGGAAAGCATGTGTATAAAACAGAGACTAGAAGAATAAATTCAGAAAGTTTCAAAAGTCCTTTTGATAAGACTACAGTTATATTCTATGTCATATTTTCTTAATGTACATTTACAGTAAAAAATTCTATTAAAAAGCAAAATGGCTCAGAAGAGTTCCTGTGTAGACACTTACTCAACAAAAAAGACTTGTCCGTTCTCATCAGTTTCTTGCTCCCAACCATACGGCAAATCTGAAATGCAAGAAAGACAGGATGATGCTTTTGATGAGCCCCTGACAGCTTGGTCCAGTCGACATGACTCTCTCTTGAAAGAACGCACAGGGTGCATCCCTGCGTAGAGCAGGCACCTGGCACCACCTGTACATGACTTACTGTGGCTCTTGACAATATTATAGGGCAGTTTCGTTTTTCTTAATATGCACGTGTCTCTTCAACTAGACCCTAGACTTCTTGGGCAGGTACCTTCCTACACTTCTATTCCTTGGATCACACACTCACTCAGAAGCACCTACAAGTCATGGCAATCTTTATGGAATCCCATCAAACTTTGATTTGGTTCCATGGAGGAGACTAAGAACAATTTCAGGAAGAGTGCAGCTACAGAAAAACCTAATGAGCTATGAGCCAAAGGCCCCGATTACTGTAATGCTTTTCTAAGACCATTAGAAACCATCCTCACCACTCCGCCCCAAGAGCTCATCACCTCCTTCTGCTGAATCCTACGAGCAACTCAGAGTCCAGTTCCTCGATGGCTCCCTGTCAGAGAGCCTTCCCAGAATGACACAGGGACCTGCCACCTCTCTGACAGTGACAGTTTTCCTATCTAATGAGTGCTTTAAACACACAGTTCTTTGTTTCATGACAATAACATACAAACCTCCTGCTATTCGTTTTCTTTTTCCAGTTTTTGGATGTTCCCATTGAGTCTTCTCTTCAGTGTGACTGTTGAAAAAAAAGAAATCCACAAAACAGTATATAAAGTTACACTCTTAAAAATTAATCAATTACATGTTTTTCTCTCCCAAATAATACTATCTCGCAAGCGTAGTAAAGCCAGACATTCAGAAAAGAAATATTCAGAACATAAATGTTGCTCTTGGCATCAGATAAAATTCTCCTTGGAAGGAGCAGCAGCCTGTGGAAATCTCCTGAAAGCTGGTCCTCATAAGCCAGCTGTGAGCAGGAGGGTGGGGAGGGGGCCTGGGACCACCCGTTGTGGGTCCGCCCTAGGAAGCTCACTGAATCATTCAAAACATTTAGAGAGGTGGTTAGCATGTTTTATTCCAGCACAGACTGACAAACTTCGATGTTCTCTACAATGCTGGTATTTAGGATCCTTACATACAATACTAATATTTTTAAATGTCTGTTCTTTCCACATATAACTTCAAAGTCTTTTAAGCACTGTTTCCTATTTGCTCCCAAGAAGTAAGAGTAAGACAGCCCCACAGGTCACCCAGCTGCACACCTTTGGTCAAGTTACTCAACTTCAGAGCCTCAATTTCCTCATCTGCAAAATGGAAATAATCCTACTACTGATCTCAGGGGAACACTAAGGATACTGTATATAAAGGGCAGAACACAGAACCTGGCACATAAATCAGCTCTCTAAAGAGTTGGCAATCATTTTAAATAAATCAAATACACACATGAGTCTCATGTCTGCACCAAACTTAACATTTTATCTCAGAAGAGCACACAAAGTTTTAATTAAAATCGTGAGCCAAAAGACAGGAGACACGTGTCAACAGGTGATAACTATGAGGAAAACACAAAATGACTTAATCAGGGAAGCAGCTGGATGTTGCCAGAGGCATTCAAAGGAAGGGTGGATTTCCATACTCATGCCGAAGGAGAAAACAGTATTTAATCACTGACATCTAGATGGTGAAATGTGAGTATTCTGAATATTACCATAGGGAAGGGTAGTGTACCCCTATTATTTGAAAGAGACTAAATATAAAAAACATGAATTTGCTGAAAATGTTACAAGTCACAAGCAACGCCTTTCCAGGCACTGCTGGCTTCTGGTCTGTTTTTGCAAACTCCCAGTGGCAGGGCAGGGGCACTGAGGGCAGTGGACTCAAGAGGCCAAAGGCCTGAGCTCCTCTCTGCCTCTATTCAGTCAGGCAGTCCCCCTGGCCCCACACCGCCCTCACACTGCTGCAGGAAAGAGACATGCCTGTGACACTGACTGATGAACAATTAAATCACTGTACGGCAGCTATCAACAGGAAGAACCACTTCCCACCTGCACATGACCATCATCAAATCCTACGGGCGAAAAGGGAGGCCCTATGAGAGGAAGGCTCACAGCCCACAGCAGGCATACTGGGAGTAGAGGATACCCAGGCCTGCATCCAGGTGAACCCTCGGGAACTCAGCCCTGAGCATGGCCCACAGAAGGTGCCCAAATGCAAATGAAGGAATTAATAAATGTTTTCCAAAGGAGCTGTAAAACTCACTAGAACTTTTTCCTTCCTATCCTGAAAGACTTAGAAACAAAACATTGTCAACCCATGTTCTTGACATTGACAGAAAATACCCAAGCCAGGCTTTCTTACCATCAGCACCCTTAACATTTGGGCCAGATGGTCCAGGGCTGCAGGGTCCACCTTGCAGCACTAGCAGCATCCATGGTTTTCACCTACTAGAGGCCAGTATGCCACCGGCGACAGCTGTGGCAGGGTCCCTGGAGGGAACCCAGGGCCTAACTGGAGTAAGATAAGTGTCATTTGGTAGTGAGGACTTCAGAGTCAGAGGGCCCATGTTTCCTGGCTCTCCCACTCACCAGCCATGTGCCCTTTAAGGGTTAACTGCCCCGTGCCTCAGTTTCCCCATGCATAAAAAGGGGATAATAGCACCTACTTCTTGGAGTTACAGAAGACTGAATGAGTTGACGTGTGAAAAACCAAGAATGGTGTATTTCACATAAAGTATTATTTTAAATAAATACTTACATATAAACATTAATTAAAAGGTGTTTTTAATTGTAACCTAAAATGACTTTTTAATTAACAGAAAACACATGTCCCCAAAGTGCCATCTCATCCTCCCTTAAAGAGAAGCCCTCTTTCACTTTTTTCAACATGCTTTTTGTCATTTAAAGACATAATTAACAGTGATCTTAATTTAAACCAAAGGAATAAAAATTAAATTAAATTCATGCCACATTACATGGATATCTCTTTCAAGTATGCTCCTCTGAAGTTTTTTTTGAAGTACAGTTACTTAAGTGAGCTCACAGATCCAGGGCCGGCACTGCGGACGAGGGAATCCTCTCCCCGCAGGACAAGGCCCGCTGTCCCTCTGGCTGCTAAGAGGCCTGGGCTTCCATCGCCGCCTCCTGGTTTGGGCAGAAGAGCTGCTCTGGGCCATGCCAGGGAGGGGAGAAGGGCCTGCCGCTCTCTCTGGTGACAAATCTGTCCTCAGGGGTAAGAATGTCCTTTCGCTGAGCATCCAGCCTGGTGGGCCCTGCAGCCATGACATCTGTGCTTCTGAGGCTTATGAGACACCACGGGGCACCTGGGAAAGTCAGAGGGGCCAACAGAACCCACACAACAGCCGAGGGGCAAGGCTGTAGGAGGGGGGCTCCCGCAAGACCCCAGACCTTGGGTACGGCCCTGATGCAAGAGGAGCAAGATCATTTGGAAAATGGAAGACTGGTAGAGCAGCTTCCTGATCGCCCATTAGCAGTTTCCCAGATCCCAAGAGGACAAGTGACCCTTCTAGAATCAGGAGCGGAAAGAAGGGCCAGGATGTTTTCAGAGACATATCGGTACCACTGAGTTCCCTGGCCATGGACTCCCCAAAACCTCAGAGAAGTTGGCTGGGGTGTGCAGACCTATTTAGTGAAAGAAAAGCCCCAAGCCTGGACACCCTGGGATGCCATCAAGAAGGAAGCTGATGGGAAAAGCCACCCAACGAAAGGTAAGTGTGGATAAAATGAGAATTCCTGTGGCCAGGATTCTCACCTGGCCCTGGTTGGCTAGCTCACTGCACACCTGTGGGCAATACATGGCTGTTGACTATATAAAAAGAGCTCCGCCCAGTGCTTTGGGCGCGACACGGTGGCAGGGCTGCAAGGCTGCAGGAGAGCAGAGCAGAGGCTGGAGTGGTGGCAGCGCCGAGAACAGAGGCCCAGAGGATGGCTGCGTGGGACGGCTGTGCAGACAGAGGGACCCAGGGGCAGAGACCGGCTTGCTGCCTGCAGACTCGCTCTGAGTGAACGGGATTCTAGTGACTGAACTGCCACCTGGAAATAAAGTTGGGTATAACCCTTTCACCCCAAGAACGTTTTGCTGTCATTTTCTTTGGTCACATTGAATCCATAGCAAACTTGCCCGGGGCTGAAACCCATTGGTAAGACAGTAAGACACAGGGGAATTACATCAGGGTGAGCAAGGGGGCCTCCAGACCTAATTAATGCCAGGCTCCAGGCAAACTTGAAGGGAAGCCAAGGAGTGGAGGGCCAAGTGGCCAGAACGAGGAGAGCCCCCACGGAGAGGAGGGCTCCGAGAGCCAGGAAGGGGTTGTGTACACTTCCACCTTCCTGGGGCCTGGCAGGCCACCTGCCCAGGCCCTGGGCAAATCTTCACTAGATGAATTTACTCATTACACATGTCTCCTGGGTGCTAAACACCAGAGAATAACAAGAGGTTAAGAAAAAGCCCCTGCCTTCATTAAGTTTACAATCTACGGGGGGAGAGCAGGGACATGGAAGAATGTGCCTCAGATAACCACAGAAAAGGCTACGTACTACGAAGCAGATAGCCAGGTGCTGCAAGAAGGGTGCAGGGGTGGCCTACAAGGGAAGGTCTCTTGGGCAGTGACATTTAAGCCCAGCACTGAGGATGAACAAGCCGTTCATGCCAAGACCTCCAGGCAGAGGGAACAGCAGGTGCCCATTCAGGAGGTGCCCAGAGCACCAAAACGGCCTAAGGGCTCCCTGCTGCTAGAGCTGTCCCTTCAATTCTCCAGCACCAGGAAGCATTTTTCAAAGACACAAATCTGATGTCACCTGCTGGCTCCAAGCCTTCAGTGGACCCCTGGGACTTGACAAAAGAGCCCCATCTCCTCCACAAGACACAGAACAGCCTCCATAATCTGGGTCCCTTCTCCTCTGCCTCATTCTTCATGCTCCAGCTACCACACCAGACCTCCACTTTCAGTTTCCTCTACCTGAGCTGCCCGCTGACCCACCCACCTCTACCTGTACTCTAAGGCACACCTCAGGTGCCAACTCTCCCAGGACAACTCACCTGCGGTGCCCTGACCTATCAACACCACAGGCTAGCAGGCTGCTGCCCACTACTCACTACATGTCACTCTGCCATCTCAGATCAGGCACTCATTAAGGGTGGCACCTGAATCTCAATTCATCTTGGTATAACCAGCGCCCAGCAAAGAGCCTGATAAGATCCCAATGTGTCTTGAATGAACTCAACTATGTTTTGTGTTTTTTTTTCTATTTTTTTTCAACCAAACCACCAAGACAGCAGTTCACAACCTTGGGTAGCCTGGAACTGCTTGGGAAGATTTTACAACAGACTCATCCAGGGCATAGGGCCCAAACCAATTAAATGAGAGTCTCTGGAGGTGGGGCCAAGGAAAAGGTATTCTTAAGTTTTCCAAATGTTGAAAATCACTGATGTACACCCAGGCTTCTCAAAGCTGAGCGATAACCTGCCTCACCAGAAAGCCTAAAAAACACAGATTCCCCACAATGGCTGTCTTCTGCATGAGCGTCTCTGTGGAGACTTGAAATCTTTATGTCAGTCCTCAAGTGATTCTAATACTAGGCCTAGGAGATGCTGTCACAGCCTCAGAGAAAGCAGCAACGGCTAACAATTACAGAGCACTGAGTACTTACTACATCTGTGCTAAGTGCTTTGGGTACAGTGCCTGACCCAAAACTCTATCAACCCATTTTACAGATGAGAAAACCGTGACCGAGGATTCTTACACTGGTCCAAAGTTACACAGTAAGGCATGGGAGAATGGGTCAGCTAGTATTTACAAAACTTCCCTTGAAAACTACAGTGAAAGCTACATTATATACAGACATAGGTACATATATACACACACACATATATATATGTATACATACAGCTGTATTAGGACATTTGTTAAAATACATATTAGGTCCCCATCACAGAGCCCCAAGGAGGGCGCTGAGTTTACGCGTTCTTTTCTGATTTTTTTTTTTTGGAGGAGGGAGTAAGGCTCATTTGCCATCATCGCACCTTGCAGAGCTGCCTCCTGAACGGCAGAGGGCGCGCCTGGGCGCCGCCAGGTGAACCAAGCTTGACCAGGCCCAGAAAGGTCCCTCCTCGGGATCCTGGAAGCCTTCCCTCCGAAGCTTTAACAACCACGGTCGCTTCGCCCAGCTGGAACGCGGGCCCGCGCCGCGCCCGCACTTGAGGCCATCAGGGATCCGGGTGCGTCCCCCTCCAGGTGAGTCCCAGGCCCGGCGCCCCCCGCGGCCCCCTTACTTTGCATAGTAAACCCAGCCGTCCTTGGTGGTTCTCTGCTCCCAGCCCGGGGGCAGCTCGTCTTCGCTGTCCGTGTCGTCCAGGCCCGCGTAGCGCAGGGCTGCCATGACGGTAGAGGAAGCGCTCGGTCACCCGCGCGCTCCGCCGCCCGCGGCCGGGTTTCCGCGCCTAGGAACTCACTCCCACTTCAACCGAGCGCCGCGCGCGCCTGGACCCAAACGCTCGCGCCTGCGCACTGCGCCGCCCAGAGCCGCTCGGTCGACCGGGTAGCGGTTATCCAGTCTCCGGAGTTTCGCAGCCTCAGGCGTAAATGGGGCGGGGCCTGAAAGGGCTCACGGTGACGGCACCAAGGAGGTAGCACTGCCGCTTGGTTGGAAGTAAAAGACGGCACCCACTGTGTGGCTCTGGAAACGGAGCTGAGCTTCATCAACCTCTCGGCCGCTGGAAAGGGGCGTGGACATCCAGTCACGGTCCAAGGCTCCGCCCGTTGCTGGGTGACCCATTATCACTTCCGCATTGTTCGGGCCAATCCTACGGGAGCTCCGGCAAGTGGCATCCTGGGAAATGTGGTCCGGGCCTCGCCGGAATAGATCCTGGAGAGGAGGGACGAGGCTGGTGGTTTTCCGGCCTCTGACCTCTTTAGGGCATCCTGAAGAGTGAATGTTCATGCCCAGAAGCCTCCCAGAGGGTTCCATCACCCAGGCTGGCCAACAAGTTCCGTTGAGCATGTAAACTCAACGTGAAAAAAATCTGGGGAAAGTGCAAATTCCAATTCAGCGTTACAGGGATATCTATTGATCAGGATTTCTCTGCCCTAGGCCTCAGAAGCATGCAAACCTACTCGGGAAAAATTACATATTTTAAGGGGCCGGGTGGGGCGCAGAGTTGCCTTTTGTCTTCTTCAGGTCCTGAAACTGATATTGCCTCAGGATTCTTAATCTGCATGCTCTCTAGGAAAGAGACTCACTTTCCTTTGAAGTTACCCAAAGAAAAGCTAATTTAATTAAAGCATATTTTAGTTTTAGCAGGCCTGCTATCCCATCTCAGACCTATCAAAACATCATTCTTTCCAAGTCCACGTAATTTAAAGTAAGCTACCATTAATTTGACACTCTAATGCTCGCCGCAATTTAACCTCTTGCCTGTCACCCAAGCCAAATTACTCTTTTTATATGAATAGGAAATTAGGCTGCAAAGTCCCCTAATGGTAGCGAGGAGGATAAAGGAAGTCAAACTAATTAGCCTCAGTTTCTCCAATCATTATCAATAGCTCGGCTCAGATCAAGAACTGATTGCTTGCAGTTATCTTGGGTCCTTAAGAATTGTTTTTGTAAAGGCAACTGAGTCATCTTGACTGTTAGTGAGGTTAAAAAAAAATTCAATGTGTGGATATACAACTGCACACCAGATGGCCCTATCTGCACACAGTTTTAAAAGCTAAAGCCAACTCCTGACAAAGATTTCTACATTTGAAATGCCTTTTCTTTTTGACTGATCACTTCTGCAATAACTGCCAATTTATTAACATAAGATTGATTGGTTTTAGCTGAAAGCAATTGGGCATTACTCATGCAGTGGGCACAAGTTTTAGTGTAACATTCCTGGAGCCATGTTTCTTTAGTTCATTTTCATAACCATGATGATGGCCATCATACACACAAACACCCCAACAATCTGCAAACATGCTTTCCTTTAAGTCACCATTCTTTGGGAAATTAAACCTTATGTTTTGGAGCCAAACTCAATATACTAACGAGCACTGGGAGGCTCCTGGCTCTTCTGCTAAACTTCTCAAGGGAGGTAACCAATAAGGAAGAATATTGAACAGGATTCTTAAAGGAAACTCCTGGTCAGTGTGGCCTTATGTAGGAAGGTGTGTTTGTGTTTTACTTATTTGTTCAAAGACACAGAAAGTGGAGAAAAAATCACACTGTGTCTCTAAGAAAAATCTGGAAAAATGGAACATCCCCTGTACTCAAACATCAGTCAATTAGGAAAATACCAAGAGACATACAAAGAGCTGTGGCTTGAGAATTCTAGAAGAAGTCTGAACCAAGACCCACAGGTACACAGAGACAAGGGAGAGAGTTTGGGTGGCAGGGTTTCCTGTAATTTATCTTTGGAATCGAACTCAGCTAATGTATTTGCAAGCAGTGTGTGACAGGTGGCCAAGTCACTTCATGTTCCTTGTTCCATTATCATCAGCCCAATTTTGCAGACAAGGAAACTGGGTCACGAGGAATTTAAGTAACTTGCCCATGGTAACCTGGTGAGCAAGAATCAGCAGGAGCTGGGTTTAAAATCCAAGCCAGGGTACTAGCCCCAAACTCATGCTCTGAACCAACTGCCCCTGTGCAGCCTTTCCAGAACAGGGGCCCTCATGCAGATGCCCAGTGGTTTTCACTCGTCCATGGAAAATTGAGAAAAACAAAGTAAAAGAAGTGAATTTTTCATAGAGCTAAATACATCCCACTGAATGTACTGTCCTTTTTTTCTGAGGTTACATAATTTTTTTATTTTCTGGTGGTCTATATTTTTCCTTTTTCCCAACATGTTTCATTATGAAATTTTTCAAACATCCAGAAAAGTTAAGAGTATAATGAATGTCTTTATAACACCCGCAGCACACACACCTAGCTACAGTAATTGTTAACCTTCTGTCATATTTCTTGAAAGAGAAAGAACTTGATTCCCTGAAGCATGAGGAGGAAAGGATTTTGTTTTATTGTGGAAGTCCTCAGGAGTAAGTAACAGTGTCCACTTTCTCCTATGCCACAGGCATGCACTCTCCCCTGGGGAGCATATCACCTCCATTGCAGTGACTTCTGGAAATCAGACCCCTACGTTTGGAATTTCATTTGTTTCATCTCTATTTAAAGGCCTCAAGCTTTAACATAGCTTCACTGCACTGTATAACTGCTACCTTGATATCATTCACAAAATTCTGTTTCAACCTAACTTCATTCCCAGCTACTTTATTAAATGTTGTATCATTAAATGCTAGCTCTTATCACTGTTATTTTATCATTAAATATTAGCCAGTGTCATGTTATTATTGATAATGAGAACTGGACTGTAAAAACTTTAAAATTCAACCATGAAGCACAGCTCTTGTCTAGATCTGACTTTAACCATATGCATAATCTTAGGAAGCCTTTTACAAGCATCACAGCGTACACCATTGTGACAAACATGTAGAGTGGGTATCATTAGCTCCACTCTATAGAAGAGATAAACTGAGACTCAGATTAGCAAATACAGCAAAGATTTGGCAAATGACAGAGCAGAGACAGCTCCCAGTTCTCTCCGTTCTGAAATCTGTGCTGTATCTTTAATCACCTTTGCTCTACTGCTTGCCGTGTCTTGCACAGAAAACCTGAGCTTGGCAACCAAATGAACTGTGTTTATTTGCGCTCATGGAAGCTAACAGCAGATTTGTGGTAAATTCTTTTAGAAAGTACAGAATAACATACTCTCCCTGACAACCTGGCACTGCCTCTCACCCTGTCCCACAGCTCCTCCATAAAGGGAAGCTGATCAGGATGAGCTGCTGAAAATGCAAATCAAAACAGCCACTCCCTTACATGAAAATATTTTCCTGAGGATGTAAAGTAAAACTGGCGGTGGCCTCTGGGCTAGAGAACATTTCAGAAAAGCAGCCGTGAGAGGAAGGCTTTCACTGTATTTGTAATTTGTGCATGAATTAAGCATTCTTAAAAAACAATTTCCATTAAATGCATGAATGAATACATAAATAAGACAAACATTTTCTTGGCTCCCCTCTCCCAGGCCTTTACTCCCACGATGGTATCAAGTGCAAGTTCTGCAGCCTGATTTCTGTCAACAGTTACTGTTTCCATTTACCTCCCTCCCCTTCTTGTACTGGAGGACCTTAGTATGTACACACGCACGGCTTGCCTCATGGGGTTCTCTTTGCCTCCAACGCCCTCACTTCCTTCAAGTGCATGATTCCTACCGTCCTTGCACACTACTCTGTGTGTGTGTTAAGACCTGCTTGGCAGCCTGGCAATACCTATGGTTCCTTTCTCAGGATAATGTCTTTTAGTCTATAAAATAACATTCATAGAATTACAAAGATAAGTATATTACAATAGAATGATTAAAATATTACCAAAATTGTTATATAATAATACCTGTACTTCATGAACCACACATGAAATAACAAAGTCTGGTGGCAGGTCTGTCAATCACCATAGTTTTGAAGTACTGCTGAGCAGAAACCATATTTCAAGATATCTGCAACAATAGTCCTCTGAGAAAAAAATATCTGTGATTTCTACTGGTGACAAAGTCGCAGATGTTGCTAATACCACAGATATTAGTTTCCCACATTCATAACTGAAGGAAATGCTACATTTTAGTCACAGGTTTATGAAAATCAAGAAGCACCATTCCTCTACCCAAGGCCACAGACTTCTTGAGTTTGGTCCATGGGTCCCAGGTTATGAATCCTTGTTCCCAGCTTGGCTGTTGCAGACGTCACTTCTACCAGAATGTCTTCCTTGAATCCCCAGCAAAGCTAACTGACCTTTGTGGCAGCCAGTCTCTGAGACGACCCCATGATCCCCACCACCTGATGTTCTTGCTCTTGCACGGTCCCCTCCACACTAAACAGGGCTGAATCTGTGTAATAAGTAGAATGTCATGGAAAGGACAGAGGACAGAATGTGATTTGCAAGATTACCTCACAAAAGACATTGTGGCTTCCTCCTCACTCTCCCTGGATCACCTACTCTGGGGAAACCAGCCGCCATGACGTGAGGGCACTCAAGGAACTGAGGTCTCCTGCCAGTATCTCCTTGCTAGCTGCAGGTGAACCGTCTGAGAAGCAGATCTTACAGCCCTGATCACCTCACATGCCTGAGGCTCGACTGACATCCTGATGTCACTTCATGAGAGACCGTGAGCCAGAACCACCCTGCTAAGCCACTCCTCAATTCCTGGCGCTCAGAGCCTGTGTGAAATAATAAGTATTTGTTGTTGTTTTATGTTTGGGGTAATTTGTAAGCAGCAATAACTAATTACTATAACGAATACACCTTCCTTTTGTCCTCACCTCAGTAGAATCACATACTTCCCTCTCATATAGCATTTAGCATGTAATATTAAAACTGTCTGGTTAAGTCTGTCTCCTCCTTGTCTGTGAGAACCATCATTAGATTAAATGTGGGCCCAGCTCCATGCACCCTGGAATCCTTGGCATCCAGCATGAAGACATAAGTCAAAGCTTATCAAACACCAAAGGATGGACTGTGTTCCCCCCTCCCATATCTCAGACTGATGGGGATTGCATTAGACCTCAGTATCTCCATCAGGAAAGTGGGGGTACTGCTGATGCTTACCTCTTGAAAGTGAGGTAAAAATTACATAATCCACATAAATAGGCCTCACTCAGTGATCACCGCTGCTATTATTTGTTAATATAGTCACTGTGGGTTCCCTGAGCTTGTTTTTTATCTAATGGGGCTAATAGGGCCCACTGAAAAATAAGAGCTAACATTTATCAAGCACCTACTATGTCTCAAGCACTGTGTTTAGCACTTACTAAGAGTTATGTCTTTCTACCAGCCATTCTAGCAAGTAGATGCCATTATTATCCCCACTTTACACAGGAAGAAATTAGGGTTGAGAGGTAAAACTTGCTCCCAAATCAGAGCAGGACCAGAGCTGCCTAGGACCTAGTTTATTCTGACTCTCCACCATGGCTGTATATACATCGCAGGCTCCAAATGAAATCATGGTTGTGAACCTGTGAAATGTAAAATGCCACTTTCAAACAAAGGACCCTTGTGGCTCTGTGCCTTGGAACTGCCAGAGAGGTGAAGGGATGAAGAGAGACGTTTGGGAGAAGACTTCCGCTGCCCAGTTTATAAAGGGCATCTCATTTCATCCCTCAGCTGCCCGCCGAGTAGAGAAGGCACTACCTCTTCGTTACACCGACAATTACACTAAGACTGAAGAAACAAAATCCCATGGCTGCAGTTATTTCCAAGCTAGTCCTGGAGCCAGCAGTCCTAATAAGGGCTTAGCACAGTGCTAGGTGTTCCAGACTCCAAAGCTGAGGAAATTTCAAGTACAGCATTTATATATTAACTGTCAGTTCACAAGGCTCTGGTTAATCATAAGGAGAGAGATTCAAAAAGCTTACTAAACCTAGATAACATGGATCCCTAATATAGATTGGTGTCTTGAGTGAAAGACACATGTTAAAAACCTAAATGAGGATTATCTTGAAAGTAAGGTGCATGCCTGTCTGGCCCACCTTTCCTCCTTACTGCCAGTTGAAAAATGGATATGATGTCCAGGGTGCAAGCAGCCTTCTTGGACCATGAGGTGAAGGTCACACCCGGGGAAGTGAAGAAAGCTACCGAGAGGCTGGGTCCTTGACAACTTTATGGAACTCTCATGCCAACTCTTCACTCTCCAGTCCCATGTTTATATGAAAGGAATAATGTGTTTAATTTTCTAGTTAAGTTGGGCATTCTGCCCTTGAACCAAACCTAATCCAAAAAGTCATGCTACACGTGTCTCTTGCTTCCCAGATTCCAAAAAGTTCTTCCTATAAACTTCTCTCCTTTACTCTTTGTCCTTCTATACTCATTTTTTAAAGCAAAGTAAAAGGTACTTCTTGTCATTTTAGTAGCTCTGAGGAGAAAGTGGCTATAAAGGTAGATGTCCAGTCTCTATATTTGATCAGAAGTCTGCCCTTATGAGATCTGGGGGGAAATTTAATAACATAATGAATAGAAAGTTCTGAGTATAAAGCCTAGCGCAGGGCAGGTACACAGGAACTAACAGTCCTTATTATGGCTCTCCCATTATCATTATTACCATTGTTACCATTTATAAGGCTTTACCTGGTGCTCATATCTGAAGGTGACACTACCATGCCATTTAAAGAAAAAAAAAAGACCCACACCATGTGTACGGCTGTAGCTGTGCTCATCTAAATCAACACACATTTGTTATTTTTTCATAAATCAAGAGAGTATTTGTAGTGGCAGGGGATTTAAATAGCCTGATTTAGCTCCTTCAGGCTACAAAGCATGTTTTGTTAATCTAACAGAAATAAAATGGACCATATGCAAAACTGTCATTCCCCTGCCATCTCATGGGGTAGGTACTTGGAACTGCAATTAAATTCTGACAAAAGAGTTCAGAGGGGGGTGTAGTGGGTCTGTTCCTCACTGCCGTGTGTGTGTGTGAGTGGGACAGAGGTGGCAGTGGGGCAGCCCAGGTGCCAGGGGTCCTAGAGCTGGAAGAGACTGTACTTGAACCTTCATATCACCTCCTATTTGCAGAAGGTACTTGGTAAGAATCTTAACTTTGACCTCCATGTCATCAGTTGAAAACATGAGGATAATTTATTTCCTTCCCATTCCAAGCTACAAATCTCCTCTAAAAAAAGAAATTCCTAATCTTCTCGTCTTTGCCCTTTTCTTTGTCCTGATGCTTTCTGCATCTCAGTGACCACTCATCATAGCCCTGCCATCCAGTTGGAGGCAGTATGTGCATGCAAGTCCAGCTCTGGCATTGGCTGGGTAATATGTTAGACCTCAGTTTCCCCATCCGAAAAATGGGGATAATGTTAATGCCTGCCTCTTGGGGGTGAGGTAAAGATTACATGAGAGAATGCCTGTGAAGTGCTTAGAACAGAGACTGCTGCATAGTAAATATAAAAAGCTGTGAACAAATGATGTTAATGTTGCAGGCCCTGTACTAAAAACTATATTTGGGTTATTTAATGATCACAAAAAGCTTATGAGGTAGAGGCTGTTATTTTCTCTATGTTGCCAATGAGATGTAAAAGGCTAGTAACTTTCCTAACTCAATTACAGATCGTAAGTGGTGGAACTTGGATTTGCATCCAGGCAGCCAGCCCCACAGGCCGGGTCATACACCAGTCTCCAGTGCCAATCTGCATTAGCTGTGCGCTAAAAAGGTAACTAACTCAATTGTTGAACTTTCTTCTGTTTTTTGCATCAGTTTTAAATCACTGTGAAATTACTATACTCATTTTCTGTGCCAAGCCAGGAAAAATCTCTAGCTGGTTAAAGAGATGGGAAATAGGAGCTAATATTACTCAGTTCTCACTAAGCACACTAGACACATAAAGTCACTGAAGCTCACCACAACTCTATGAAGAATGTACACTGTTAAAACTTCTCCTTATACAGTTGTGAGAACAGAGGCTGTAAGAAGTTAAGTATTAATAGCGGCAAATAGCAGAGTTCTGCATGCCCCAACTCATACCAGGATGTCATAATGCCTCTGCAGACATGGTCCCTACCCTTAAGGAATTTATCATCTGCCCAGGAAGACAGCCCCTTGAACCTGCTGGCCCTACTTGTGCCCTTGTTACCTCTCCCCTCTACTCCCCCACTTCGATCCTCAGGGGTACATTCTGAACAAATACTCAGAAACCGCCCCTGCACAGCCACGTACACAACCCCACCCATGTCAAAGCTGAGCATGCGAGTTGCTTCTCCCTCCATGGTGCCCACTGCCTTCACCATGAATGTAGTCGGAGGTGCCTGCCGTGGGAAGCCGTGCGTACTGGAGACACCGTGCATCCCCCACATGGGGCTCAGTGTCCATTGTGAGAGCGTTGCACGCTTGGTGGAAGATGGTCTCCATTATCCACAGGGAGAGGCCAGCAGACCAGAGAACCTGGGTCAGAATATCCATCGTGCAGGCTGACAAAAATATTTCCCAGCATGATTTTAACAGCAGGCCAAGAAACTAAGTTCCTCACAATGGGTGCTGATGAATTAAGTAGACATGATAACTAAGCAGTTACTGAAAGTTTTGTTTGTAAAGGAAGTAATAATAAGGACAATGCTTAGGTACAATCTATATGTGGTTCTTAACTCTGTGTTGATCAACCTCTAACTGAAAAAAGTGACACCAGTGTCCCATGACTTTGTCTCCAATAAAAATCAGGGTATTTTCACATGACGTGACAGTAGTTGCAAAACCCTCAAACCACTGTTTGTGCCCATCACTTCTTTGAAATTCACCAACTTATTAGAACTTAGAGGTGAAGAGGATAAGGGGCTCAAATTCCAATTAAAAATAAGTAAGTCATGGGAAGGTAATGTACAGCACAGGAAATATAGTCAATAATACTGTGACATCTTTGTCTGATGACAGATGGTAACTATACTTGAGGTGAGCATTTTGTAATGTATACAATTGTCAGATGACTATGCTGTACACAGGAAACCCATATAATATACTGTATTTTATCTCAATTAAAAAACTACTTCAATTTTAAAAAAGGAACTTAGATCTTATATCATGCATTATTAAGACAGTACATATATTCTGTATCACAGATATTTTGGAAATACTATGAAACTATATTTCAGTATCAGTTTTTTTGTTATCCCATGCATTTATTTTATGCATTTTAAAACATAATCCTGAGAAGGGTTCTGGAGGATTCATCAGACTTCCAAAGTGCTCCGTGTTGCAAAAGTGGTTAAGATTTTATGTAAATTTTACATAGATAAATTTGTTTCTGACAGTCCTTCCTGTGAAAGAACCACCTATTTTTTTCTCTCCTCATTATTGAGATGAGCTGAGGAAGGAGGGTAGGCAAAGATCACACAGGAGGTGGCAGAACTGGCCTCTGACACCAGCCCCCAGCTCTTAACCATAATGTTACGCTGCCTCTTAAGATGTGGTCCCTGCCCCTAAGGAATTTATAATCTGCTGAAAAAGGTAGATTTATTGCCTCCTGCACACAACTCTATTTCTTTCTCTATGTCCATCCCAAGGGAAGTTCCTCTCTTTGTTAGCACATCACACAAAAAATAAAGGTAGATGGATTTTCATTAAATTCAGATAGCATATTGAGAATATTTGATCTAAGGCTCTCTTTGGCAGACCCTTGATGAAGAGGGCGCCTAAATTAACTTCTCTTACATATGGATAATTTGGCTTAAAGATTTTATGGATTAGCTGGGTGATATGCAGCCCCTGCCCATTAAATTCTGAGCTAACTTGAGAAATTTTCTCCTGTAGACACCTCTAACATGATGCTGGGTGTAGGGGGTTGGAAACTGCCCACACCTAATAAACAACACAGCTCTGTGTTATAGCACCAAGAGCTAAAGAAAGATGAAAAAAAAAAGGAATTGGAAGGTAAGCTGAAAATACATTCCACAGGGGATACTGGCCTCAGAGACAGGGTCTTCTGCTGGAAAGTAAAAGGAACTTCCAAGGTGAAGAGTTTCTGCCGGTGAGTTAGGATTCATGCTAGGGCAGACTCTGGGATAACTGCTGATAGCTATTCCCTTCCTCCTTGCTAACAGAACCTGCATTTATGTGGCAGCAGTGTGCACCACCCTAGGAATTAAATTGTATCACTCAAATCAATCAAGGCAACCCATTCGCTTTGTTAGGGTTTGGTCAGTCCAATGAGATATTAGGGGAAGTCGTCTTGGAGCTTTTGGGAAATTTTTCCTTTGTGAAAAGTGAGAGGCTTTGGAAAAGAGAGTTTGCCTTCTACTTGGAAGTCTGTGGTGTGAAAATGTGGTGCTTAGAATTGAGGCAGACTTCTTGGGAATATGATGGAAAACACTGCTAGCACACTTAACATGGCAGGACAGGTGAATAAGAACCTGGGACTTGGATGACACTGTTAGGTCACAGTAATCAATCAATGTCCTTCTAATAGGGGCCATGTTGTAAAGGCTGTACAATTGCTGCAGCCAAGTGCATTCAAACCTATGCACTCTGACTCCCATGATGGAGACCAAGATGGTCCTGAGAGATGGTCTCTTAGTGCCTATGGGCAGCCTTTCCAGATTGGCAGCCAAACATTCCACACACCAGACTTGGTGGGTTTCAACTGCCTGGGAAGAGCTTGCCTTTCCTGAACAGCATGCACACCAGAGTCAAACCAGCACATTTCCATAGGATATGGCCAAGTCAGATCAACTGTAGCCTAACACCATTGGTGCTCTGGATCTCTTTCAGTTGTCTTAAGTAACCAGGGACTGATTTGTCACGGCCACCGGTAAGTCAAGGGCTGTTTCTCCTACTGAGCCTTCTTTGTGATCGACTCAAGTCGTGTGTGCTGGGATGAGGACAGATGGATGGGAACAAAGTCCTAAACATGGCCTATGTTGCCTGCATGATCTGGCCCCTCCTGTCTGCCTCTTTGCAAACTTGGCTGCTGCCAACAACATTTTCACTTTGCCCTATAACCACGGTGGTTTTTGGCCACCTAAATGCCTTCATACATGCTGTTTTTACTGACCAAATCCCCCCTGCCCCACAATTCCTCCTGGCCCTAGTTAAGATCTGAGCCTAGTCTCTCAAGGCTTAGCACAAATATAGGAAATCTAGGAAGCTTTCCCAGCCCTCCATAACTTTCTTTTTAGTTATAGTTCACTTACTCTATATTTCTCCTTATGTTATTTCTATTTCAGTTTTTAAAAAATCATTTTAAATGAGTCAGTCATTTAATGTCTGTTTCACCCAATGGGATGTCAGTGACATTAGGCAGGGATGTCTTAGCACTGTATCCCTAGAGCTCAGCATAATGCCCAGCACATAATAGGTGCTCAGTAAACCCTTGCTGCTCTCCAAAGAGGAGTTAAAATGGTGCACACACTCCATCACCAGGGATGCTCTCAGATGCAGTTAATGCATCGGTTATAGAGCTAGGACAAAGGTAACCCTGGTATCCAAAGTGCCTGACTTAGAGGTTTCAGGGTGGTTAATTCAAGGGCCCAGGTTCTTTTTATCCTTTCATCATGCTGTTCTCGCCAGGGCTTTGGCTGGTCTGCTTTCACTGACTCCATCATGGTTCCAATATTGCTGCCAGGGTTCTAAAGTGAGAAGATAATATCCAGACCCAGAAAAAGAGAACATCCCTTTCTTGTCCCCCTGCTCAAGAGTGAGAGAAGTCTTCTGGAACGCCCCTCAGTGGCCAGAATTGTGCCACATGCCCATCCTGGAACTTATCATTGGCCAGGGAAATGGCACTCTGAGACTCCAGCTAGACCAAGACCACAGGAGATTCACCCCTGAGGCCAAGGAGCGGCCCACAAAGCAACCATGACTGTCTCAGCAAGAAAGAAGCTGGGCTGTGTGCAGACGTGTGTGCTGGCGCGCTGCTGATGCTCAACGTGAGAGGCTTTATAGGCATCTAAGAATGTCTGCCACCCACCCTCTTCGTGCCTCCACAGAAGGAAATTCATTAGAAGAAATATTGGCATCAAAATACAGTGAGCAGCCAAAGGAGAGAAGTATAATTCCAAGGGGAAAAAATAATGATAAGAAATTGTTCAATAATGAATTTAGAACCTATAAAATACCCTTTAAACATCCCTCCTCATTAACAGTAGCTTCTGTTTCATCCCCCACCATCAATATCTTTTGATTGGTCTGATAGTCAACTGTAGTGAGCTTCTAACAATATAATGCAAATACAATCAATGTAAATTGATCACAAAGCAGAACTGCAAATCTTTCCAAAAGCACAGGCTATCATAAAATTAGTGTAGGTGATTGCAGAGAACGGCCTCCATCACAAAGGCAAAGGATGCACAGACGTACACCAGTTAACAACTGAGTTGGATAAAGGATGAATACGGGCATTTAAAAAAAAATTGGACTAAAGGGCTAGAAAAAGGCCACTGTTAAAAAATTCATAAAGTTCTTGAATATTGTTTTTGCATATGAGATCTTCTTTACATTCCTGATGTGTAAGTCAATGGTGACGGGCAGGACATCATATAATCTTACAGGAAAAAAATGAACCATCCCTTCCCCCAAGATTAACATTTGATTCATTTTTTATCCTATGATTCAGTGAAGTTGCTATGATGGCCTACATCTGGATAAATATCACATTCAATAAACTTACTCTTATAATTTACAGCTACAGTTTTTCCTCCATTTATAACACAATTTTGGTTACCTTTGAAAGGGGCTTAAGGCCTCACTTGGAGAGCAAATGATCTTGGGATAATAAAACCTCCAGTATTTTAAAATGATGATTATGAAGATCCTCTAGAAATGTGGATTATTCCTTATGATAAACTGCTAAGTGTAAAAAAAAATGGGGTACCAAAGACTTTACAAGATAACTGTAACCATATAAACATTTTTATGTATTTGCATGAGAACTGAAGACAAAAACAGAAGTGTGTACATATGAGGGAATGAAGATTCATTCCCTTCCTCCCTTTTCCTTTATATTTCCCCCCAAATATTTCATTCTTAATAACTTTTGTTAACAATAAGCCCAGGAAAAAAAATCCAATATGCTCTTGAGCTATTTAGTCTAGTCATAATAATAATGTTGTGTTAAATAAGCACACCCCTGACTTAATGCTCATAGGGTATGAAAGGCAGCCTGTAAGGTGGCCCCAGTGATCCCCATCTCCTTGTATTCATGCCCTCGTGTCATACGCAGCCCTTGAATCTGGACTCTGTGGATCGACTCTCTTCCAGTGAGGACAACATGACAGAAGGAATGGGACTGCCCATCCAATATTAGGTCATACAAAGGCTGTGGCTTCCATATTGTGTGTTCAGCCTTGCTCCTCTCTGCTTCCTCACACTGAGGGAAGCCATCTGCCATGTCATTAGCTGCCATACGGTGAGGTCTGCATGCAGAGATCTGATACCTCCTGCCAAGAGCCATGTGAATGAGCTTGAGAACAGAGTGACACCCACATACGCACACACAAGGGCCCCAGTTAAGCCTTGAGATATCCTCAGGCCTGGCCAACCTCTTCACTGCAGCCTTGTGAGAAACCCTGAACCATAGGAAACCAGCTTCATTACACCTGGATTCCTGACCCACAGACACTGTGATGTAAGTGTTGTTTTAAGCCCATAATTTCAGGGGTCATTTGTTACACAGCAATAGATCACTAAAAAATAAAGGATCTAATTCAAATTTCAGGAAATTTGTCCTTTAGGAATATGACAATTGAGTGGATTTATCAATAGTGTGTTTGGAAACTTTTTTTTAAACCTCTGGCTTAGAGTTATAGAACTTCTCTTTAGAAATCAATAAATGCTGCTTACGTATTTTTATATAATAGCATTATTGATGACAATCTTTATTTGAAAATGAAAACACAAGAAGTAAAGTTTAAAGTACTTAAAGTTTCTTAGATGACAGAAACCAAATACTTCCCTACCCTGGTCTCTCCGTACTTACCAAGGAGCTGAGAGGATGACAGAGAACTCTTAACAACACCGGAATCGGAAGCTGGACATGCCAAAGCAATCTATCGGTAGCAGAAGGTTCCATAGATTTTCAGGTGGAAACCAAGTTGTTTGCTTGTTGGGACTCTGGGGATTCCTTTGCTACAGAAGTAACCTCAATCCCATAAGCAGAGAGATCCAGGTAGAGGTTGTGGGCTTGGGTTTCTAGTGTGGGCACCTGGCGAGGCTAACAGATTAGGGAAGTTGTGAAGAAAAAGAATTACATGGCAGTGCTTTCTGGTTGATGCTGACCCCAGGTCTAGCATGGATTAACTCACACAGTTATTGCTTTTTATTTCAACCAGCATGGACTGAGTGCCTAGTATGTGCTAGGCATGGTGTTATGCTCTGGGCGTAGCAAGATAAAAAGGGTGCAATCTCTAACTGTGAGTCTAGGCCCAAATCCAAGAGTTGAAGGTACGGGATGATAAAGTGGACACCTAAGTTCCAATTGTGACTGCTACCACTAGCCAAACTGTGTTATCTCATGTATTAGTTCTAAGTACCCATAACAAAATAGCACAGACTGAGTGGCTTAAATAACAAAAATTAATTTTCTTACAGTTCTGGAGGCTGGAAGTCCAGGGTCAAGGTCCTGGTGGTGGTGGTTTCTCCCGAGGCCTTCCTCCTTGGCTTGCAGATGGCCGCCTTCTCATTGTGTCCTCAGATGGGCTTCCCTCTACATGGGTCTGTGTCTCTCTCCTTATAGGATACAGTCACATTGTATTAGAGCCACATGCATGTCCTCTTTTTACCTTAATTACCTCTTTAAATACTCAATCTCCAAATGCAGTTGCAATCTGAGGTACTGGGGGTTAGACTTCAACATATAAATTGGTGGGGGACACAATTCAGCCTATAAATTCTTAACCTGTCTGTGTTGAAAAGTCAAAAACAGTCCAGGACTGAAAATCAGCTCCAACTTCAAGAACAAAGCAATCTTACCATTAATCCAGCAGGGAGAGAACACAGATAGATAACTGCAAATTCCACAGGAAACCCTTTCCCTCAAGATCATGCACCAGCTGTGGAATGCCATAAAGAATGTGAATTGTTGTTTTAGGGGTTGGAAGAAATGGTATCTTCCCATTCCCACTGCTTAGAATAGTACCTAGAAAATAATAGGAACTCAATAAAAGCTCAGCGAGTCAGTGAGTGGATGGTTATAAATATATATAAAGTAACAGTAGAGGCAGTTGGGTAATAACCAACAACTCCCATGTTCCTTGAATTCACCTAATTATTTTAATGCTTGTTTTCACAATGTTAAAATTGAACAGATTCCCTTTCTTGCTTAAATTGTACCAATTACTGTATCTCTTCCAATTTGTTTTCCTGATCTGTGGAACATTTAACCCATCAGGTAGCTTTTTCTACCTTAGCAACTCATGAAGTCAGAAGTTTTCTTCTCTGAATTATTCTATACTATCTTTAAGGAGAAAATGAGCCTTTAGCTACGGTCCCAGCTTGGGTTTGCAATGTGAGCCACACACTCCTTCATAAACAGATTAATCAGTGAGTGGAATTTCTATGATTCATCCATCTCGCATGCCACTGAAGTGCTCCCACACTCTACTGAACAGGATCATCCAAAGGGCATATTAAAGCACAGGGTGCTGGTCCCCGCCCTCCACAGTATCTGACCCTGAGGCCCTGGAGTGGGTCCTGAGGAATTTCAACTAGCCCTTGATTATGCTGATGCTGCCAGTCTAGGAAACATACTTTGAGACCCGCTGAACAGCCCAGGGTTTCTCAGCCTCAGCACTACTGACATTGAAGCCCAGATGATCCTTTCTTGGGGATGGCATAGGTGCTGTTCCGTGCATCACAGGATGTTCAGTAGAAATCCCTGGCCTCTACACACTGGATGCCAATAGCACACTTTCCTCCAAGTATGATAGCCACAAAGGTCTCTGGGGTAAAATCATCCCCAGTTAAGAACCAAGGCTCTACAGCATTTTCCTCTACTACTTGACTTTTAGATTCAATTGCTAATATGTATTTCTATCCAGGGCTACAGAGATGAAGTTGAAACAATGAAAGCTAGTATTTATTAAATATGTAATGGGTACCATGCATTGGCCAAGCATCTTGTATATATTATTCTGAACTAATTCCTACAATACACTTTGAAGTGGTTACTAATATTAGTGACATTTTACAGTTAAGGGAACTGAGATACAGTGGAGTAAGGTAAACTATATTGAGTAATCATATGGATGAAGATCTGATCATACGCAATGTATAAAAGCCTAACAGGAAGCATTATTATCCCTGTGTAAGACAAGGAAACTGAGGCTTACAGAAGTTGAGGAAATTGGGTTATACACGCACCAAACGGTGGAACCAGCCTAGTTCCAGAACCTGTTTTCCACCCTTGCATACATTTTTTGTTCTATCTTATTCACTTTGGGGAAAAAAACAGATGAGGACAAAAGCTGACATAACTGTAAATAAGGATTTGGGCTTTGTCCAGATTTTCAGTCATGTTATCCCTGAGTCCCTTTAAACTTGATAAGAGAGATTGTTGGTTAAAACACAAATCTGCAGAAAGACATTCCTTTGTTGGAAAGAGTTCTTGAAGTCATATTTCTAGAGAAATTCCCTCTTTTTCTCTGAGACAAATTAATAATCAATATTCATACAATATTATTAACTAAAGTCCAAAAGTTTATTCCTATTTACTCAAATGTCTCCTAATGTCCTTTGTCCTGTGATCCACCTGGGATGCCACATTTACTTGTCATTTCTCCTTATGTCCTCTAGACTGACTTTCCTTGTTTTGATTTCCCTTGACCATTTTGAGGAATGCTGATCAAGTATCTTGTAGAATTACCCGCATCTGGGATTTCTCTGATATCTTTCTCATGATTAGTCTGGAATTATAGATGTTTGGTAAAAAGACCACAGAGGTAAAGTGCCATTCCCATCACACCACATCCGGAGTGCCTGCTATCACCATGACTTATCACTGTTGATGGTGACCTTGACCACCTGGCTGAGGTCCTGTTTGTCAGGTTTCCCCTCCTTGGAGTTGTTCTCCCCTGCCCCTTTTCCATACTGTCTTCTCTAGAAGGAAGTCACTGTGCAGCCCACACCTAAGGAGTGGGGGTGGTGCCCCATCTCTCTGAGGGCAGAGTATCTAGGGCATTATCTGGAATCACTCTGGATATTTATACTTCTGTTTCCCTTACAACTCTCTGAACATAATAAAGGCATATGAAATGTCAGTTAATGAAAGAGTAAGGCAACTAACAGCTTATTAGGGCTGGCATTTTCCATCATTTCTCCTGAGCCAAAGGTACATGAGACTTTTTTCTCTGAACTATGGACGCATCATGAGGTTAGAAGTCTTCAGGGGCAGAACCCAGGCTTAGTTGTCTTTGTGGGGTAGGGTCTGGCAGCAGTAGGGTTGAAAATGTGGAGTCTGCCAACATTTTTTTATTTGTATGTTTCTTGGCATCTCAACCCAAATTTGATCATTATTCCATTTTCTGGTTCTCAAGTTGTACTGCAGTTATGTAAAGTAATACCATGGGGGAAACTGAGAGAAGGTTACATGGTGGGGGGGGGGTAGGGGTGGTCTTGCAATCAGGAAAAAAAAATGTCTAAGAAGACTCCTTCAGGGGTGATAATGAAAACAAGTTGAGAAACACTACTCCCAAATGATGACCATGAGGTCATACCTACCCACTCTGGGAGTCTGTGCAGAATACATCATTAAAACAGGGGCCCAAGGAGTATTAGAGATCTGGTCTTGTTTGCCCTTGAGAGACAAGAAAATTGAGACCAAAAGAGATGTAACTTTCTCTGAGCCACTCAGTGAACCCGTGGCAAACCCCATACAAGAACCAGGAGTTTCTCAAACCAACATTAGTTCTCCTTCCAATCTCCTCTCAGCTTCAGACAAGGATCTATCAAATGGCTTTTATGCACCTGTTTTCTTGGTTACCCCATCATTTCATCTCCACAACCTCACTAGAAGTATGTACAAACTAGAGCAAGTTAGCAAAAATAAGCAGCAGAACCCATCATGGCTCAGAGCTCGTGACCACCTTCCAAAACTTCAAGCCCCATGACTTAGCTAAGGATTTGTTAAATGTTTCAATGGTTTCTGAACAGATGGGAAACCCCGAATAGTTTGAGGTATGCACCGAGTTCCTCTAAGAAACATTTTTATAGAAGTACTCATAAAAGGGCAATCTTCCTTATACTCTGAAA
The DNA here is from genome assembly GCF_030020395.1 of Manis pentadactyla. NCBI lineage: Eukaryota > Metazoa > Chordata > Mammalia > Pholidota > Manidae > Manis > Manis pentadactyla. Next base: position 63,763,435 of record NC_080033.1, on the reverse strand, counting down.
CTATGCAGAACAGAATTTTAAAATGCAGTTACCCCTGATGAAAACCTATTACACTGGTGTGATTACCAATGAACTTTGGATACTCTAAGTATGCTTTTACAGGATCTGTTACTAGAATGAGGACATCATTAAGAATAACCAATTACCTGTTTTATTTGTCATATTAGAACTGCTCTGTTAATAAACTAAAATAGTAAGTGACTAAAAGTAGTGGGGTGGGAGAGGCAATGTACAAATCATGCACAATGTTCAAATCATGCAATTGAACAAACAGACATAAGGACAGGGGAAGAAAAATAAAATTCAGTAAATACAGAGAATTTTAAGTGAGCAGTACTTTAAGACCAATGTACATCATGTTCAATTAAATGAAACACAAGCCCTTTGATAAAAATAATAATAATACCCCCTTACTAATCAGTGTGGCACAAAGGCAGTCATTTGGGCTTCTGTCTAGATCTGAGGTTGGCAATCTACAGTCTGCAGGTCAAATCTGCCAGCTGTCTGTTTTTGTAAAAAAGGTTTCACTGGAAAAGCCAAGCACCTTTGTTTACATATGCCTGTGGCTGCTTTAGCGCTCCAACTGTCTTTTGGAAGGAGATAGAGCTTCTAGTGCTTGAGAAAGGGAATGTAATCAGACCCTTTGATATTTGAATAATTTAAAAAGAAAAGCTGTCCAGTTCCAAGGTGTGGACCCATTGAGAAGAGGAGAGTGGGATCCAGCTTGAAGGGCTGGACATGGACCAGTCTGGCTCCACGGGCAGGCAGGCCCCTGGGCTGGTGACGCTGAGTAAGGGCTGAAAGGCCTGGCCACTAGGAGCCACCCGAGGGAGTTCAGAGAAGCTGGTGCTGGTGAAAGGAGGACCGCCCACCACGAGGAGCCCCTCCAGGGGTCAGCCCAGCCTGTGCAGTCACTCTCTGTGGCTTCTGGGAAGCCCCTCCACTGGCTGGCTCTGTGCACCTCGTGGGCTACCGCAAACTCTCCCGCCAGCAAGAAACAACAGAAAAGACAGGCTGCCCACGTTCCAATTCTCTCTCTGCCTGTGGGTGTACACTCAGTTTAACTTTATATTCCAGAAATGAAGCTAGAGACATTCTTTTCCTGTCAAATGATCGACTCAGGAGGACTCAGCCTTATGTGGTCCCACGAGAATGCCCCACTTTGGGCGTCAGCCACCAATGGGGTGACCAGGAACTGACATTTTTCTCCTGACCTACTACATATTGGGGGGCTCCCATGACCCCCTCGCAGGTTCAGCATTCAGGAAAACGGCGCACAGAACCCTGGAGGACCTCACTTACGTTGCATGGTGTTAAACTAATTAAGCAAGGAGGCTGTTGGATTGGTGTGGCTCTAAAGCCATGGCAGTTTTACTTCAGCAAACCAAAATTTAAGCCTGTAAATGCCTCGAGGTTACAAAATTGGAACATTAAGGACAACCAATCACATAGGCCAACCAGGCTTCAAGCCCCAGCCAATCAATAACTGCCTTACTTTGCTTCCAGCTTTTCCCTGAAAAAGCCTCTCCCCGAGCTAGCATTGGTGGGGTGCACCTGCTCCGATTCTGGACTGCTGCCACCCAATTCCAGTCCATTTTTGCTCAAATAAACTCTTTAAGATGTTTCTATTATGCCTCAGTTTATCGTTGAATAGTTGTGGTGTCAGAGGGGAACCGAGGGCGACCCCGACAGACCCCAGGAGCAGTGAGCCACCAGGCAGACGTACCTGCTGAGCCCCAAGAGCTTCCGGCATCCTCGCTGCCTGTGCAGGTGGCGGGCAGGTCTCTCCTGCACCCTGGACCCAGCTCACCAGGTTTTGCTCATGAGCTTCCGCAAAACTGGAGCACCTCTTTTTCTGGAGTGGGTCCAAAAACCGGCTAGAGTAGGACTGGGTAGGACTTAGAAACCGGATGGGTTCAGGGTCAGACTGGTTCCAGGCTTGGACGGTTCCGATTTAGAAGCCAGACGGGGTCCTGGGTCAGACTGATTCTGACTTAAGCCAGACCCGAGCCAGTGTGAGCCCTCAAGTGAATAAAATTTTAAGCCTGCATGAGTAGGTTCACCTTACCAAAGGTAATCCTTAATTACAGTGGCCACAGTGCACAACTTTAAAGCTAGACAAGCAGCTTATCCATTTACAAGGTGCTCTTGAGAAAAAGGGGTCTCAGGAAGACACCCACTATAAAGGGTAGAGGGAAAATTACTTTTCCCTCCTCTAGGTTTCTGGTGACCAGGATGAGACCTGCGGGGACACCCACTCACTCTGGAGCCAGCACTTGAATTACGTGTCAGAGGGCAGCAAAGGTAAGAATTCTTACCAACATCACGCTCCCTGACACCTCTCTCTCTGTGGCGTCTCATGAAGGGAGAAAGGTAAAATTTCATATCATCCCTTCCTTTCCAAATTCAGATTGGCAGGAAAAAACATTAGTCGTCAAAACTTTCTTTCCCAGGTCAGCTATTTCCTTCTTGTTTGTCTCATTTTATGTCCTGAGAATTTGTCTTGGCAAACCCTCAGTTTGGGCGCCCCCAAATACGACTGAAAACAAGTGCAGGCTGTACCCCATTTGTGGCTAGGGTCCTGCCCCATGTGGCCAGTTCTCAGGGAATTGTCCTTCTTTTGGTTACCTGGGAGTGTCTCTGGATCTTGGTTAACAGTATCTTTTGCACCTTCTTCAAGGACCTTCTCTGTGTCCCTTGGAAATGTTGTCTGGTACTTTCTCTGTGACCATGAGATTGTTCAATACTGCCAGGAATATTTATTGTTTGTTCTGGGTGAAACCTGATAAGAAATTCAAAATAATTTTTTTTTTAAGTAGCTTTATGGTCAGAAGTTGACCACATTATAAGCTGGTATTAAGAACCTGATAGGAACTTTTTTAAAGGCCTTCTCCCCTACGCTAGCATGAAAGTATGCACCCAGAGGGGAAGAAAACCATTCTGAAGCCGACAACATTCCGAAGACACACAGCTCTAAATCTAGAACATAGGAATTTTTAAATTTCCATCTTAGTTGAATATCTTCTCCCTAATATAAAGAAGCAAACTGAAGATAATGGATGGCTGAGTCAGAATCTTGATATGATATTCAGGTAGCAAAGAGAATCGCTGAGGAATTAAAAACAAATGCACTTGTCTTACAAATCAAGTTTTTGCAAGAATGCAAATGCAGCCCTAGAAACAACTCCAGAAACAATTCAAAGCCCCCTATCTTTTTACGAATCCGAAAACCTCTTCTATTTATCTCAAAAGGCTTGCAGATATTATTTTACAGTATCTGGATAAAATTCTTGGATTTAGGCAACAAAAACCTTCTTGGAAACGTTTATATCCTTTCTCTGTGCCTTTGGGATTTCAGTGTTTGGCTTGGTCTTCTCTAGGAACCCAGAACCATCTCTTGAAATGCAAGCTACAGGGAGGTAACTCTTGTGTCAGAAAAAAAATAAAGGTATTTGAGGAATTAAGTGAATGAAAAATCTTAGAAGTCTGTTCTGCATATTTCAGGAAAAGTTTTAGTCATCTGATCAGGTAACCTTAATTATTCTATATGCCAGAAACACAATTTGGATCAAACCGTTCTTTTATAAACTAGAGAGGTTGGCATTACTTGTCTCATGGCTAAAATTTTTAAATGAAAGCTATTAGATCTCTGCACCATATGTTTATGTATATCTATGTATGTATGTTGTACATGTGCATATTTTTCTACCTCCTGATGGTATTGCGAAAATTAATTTGTAAAGAGTTCTATTTAAAGGCCTAAAGACAGATAGACATTTATATAAATCAAGCATGCTCTCAGAAATAAAGAAACCAAATGTTTTGCAAGTTCATGTGATCTGGATAATCTTAGGAAAATAAAAGCTAGTTTAAATTTGTTGGTTTAATTAAAACAGGCATGTCTCAGCATTATCAAGCACTAAGTATGATACTTTTATTGTACCTAGGTTTACTAAAAGTCAAGTTTATGTTGTCTCTGTTACAGAATTTGTCAGATGATAGCTATTTAATATTTCATGAATTTTCATGAGCAATCTAAAAATATTTGTTAAGAACAAGTGAATTAAATAAATGTAAGATAAACATTTATATACTTTTCAGTAAGAATTAGGCTTTATTGTATGTCTACTTAAAAATAATTTCCAAAACATTTTTGATAACTTGAAACCTTAAGGTTATACTAAGATAAGTTAAATGATGGATATTCTCTGAATGTTTAGATTAATTCCAAATAAGATAAAATACTGAAACATTACTGAACTTAAGTTTATCCACATTTGGCTTCCTTTTACAGAGAAACTAAGTATATTTGGGTCTATTATTAAACATTTTTTGTGTCACACTGAAAAACTTACTGTAAGGAAGAATGTACTTTTAGAAATTATGAAATATATTTATAAATTTGCCAATCTGAAGAATGCTAGTGTAACAGTCCATAATTGCTAACTTCTTAGATTTCACTAGAAATTAAGGATTCTAAGGGTGAAGAATTCTAGTCAATGTATGTAATAAAAACTACTTAGAAGTAATAAGGATGAAAGGAAAAAACTGTGTGTGAAAAGTGGGTGAGAAGAGAAAAATGATGGATTGTTCCAGAATGTAAAGAGGAAAAAGACCTAGGACAAAACCTAACTAGATATAAAAAAAGTTTTAGAAGGTTTATGGAAAAGGAATCTTGGAAAAGGAATTTTATGTGTGGTCACACTAAAATGAAAATGGATTTCAGTTAAGTTTCTAAAAAATGAGTTTTAACTTCAAAAGACATTGGTGCAGAATTAGAATTTCTTTTTCCCTCTGTTAAAAGGATGATGCTTTCTTGGACTATTGGCATGACCATCATAAGAGATTGTGAAAGGAATTTTTTTTTTTAATCTCTTGGCTAATCTACCTGCAGAACAGAGATGTTGTATCTTACCAAAATCATTTACTATGGTTAAGTTTGTCTTTATCAGGTTTTTGGTTATGTAACATAACTCAGTCTTCTCAAAAGAAAGAATATTAAAATATTCTCAATATTCACAACTGCATAACTTTCTGTGTTTGCCTTTACAATCTCCTTTCACTATAGGGAAATAATGAAGTATTATTTCATAATGATCTGAGATCCTATTAGGTCAAATGTTCAAATCTTTATCTTTTGAATTTTGACAACCTCCCAAAATCAAATTCTAAATGAAGTCTTTTTGACCTCAGAAAAACTTTGAGATTTCCTAGAAGGTCCTTGGAAAAATCTCAAAAAATGTGTCTCTTGCCCTATAAAACAGAGAGGTTAAATTAGTTAGGTGCATGTGGTATATTAAATTATATGGGAAGCATTGTCAAATAAAAAGTGATGAAAAACTTTCTTAGGTTTTATGTGAATGAATATATATTACTAATATAAGCATCTAGAAATTAAGTTTCTGGAAATCTGTCAATACTCTCATTGTCCAGTTGTTACCTTAAATTATTATATGCCACAGAAATAATTACGTTTAATTATTAGGTGAGCTCTCCTCAAATCTTTAACCATGGTCTTTTTTTTTGAGTTTTATTTTTTATTTTTGGTCAAGTACAGACAGTTGTTTTACTCTGATGCTTTTGCAAAGGTACTTCATCTTCAGAGAGTTTCATGGAAAGGACTCTAACAAGTACTCTAGAATATAGCTTTCTGATAACCTTAAGGCCATAAAACTGAACTAGGTAAGAATTTCCAGAACTAAAGGAAACACTGGGTTCAAACAGAACAAGCATGAGTAATACGGGACTGCAATGAATTGTTGAGGATGATTATAACTGCTTTTACAACTTTTCCTTTGAAAGATTACTGGTTTCTCAATGTTTTATTTTTCTACAGACCAAAGGATAGACTAGTTACTAAGGGACTTTTGTTTGGGGTGACTGAGACTCCCACACACTCAAGAACTTCTATTAAGATAACAATCCAGTTTTAGAAACAAACTGTGAAATGCAGCTAACACTTCACCTTCTTAACTCTGCTTAATAAGCAGTGTGGACTCTGTCTTGGTGGTCTGGGCTCACAGAGGTGGTCTTTCTGACGACCCTCCCTGGGCCCTCAGCTCTCCTCACCTCCAGAAGAGGAGTCTGTAAACACTCTCTTTCCCAGCAGTTGAGCTGTAAAAGGCAAAGGGTCTCTGAACAGTGTAGTAAGGACTTATCTTTCCTAGATTGCCCGTATGGCAAGCATATAAATCTGTACTCTGGGAGTTTTAAATTGCCTTTCAGGGCACAGCTGAGTCTCCAAATCAGTGCAGTTTAACTATTTGCACATGTTTTGCCAGAAGTCCTTAATGGGTTGACAAACACCTGATATGGCTACAAAGTTAAGCCTTAGAGTTTACATGGATTGAAACAGAGGATTCTAAACCGGAGCATATGAGGATCCTGAAACTGTGAGTGGTTTGTGTATGTGCATCCCTGTGTTTTATTGGAGGAGGGCTTGATCTTCCCTGATGGGCTTTTTGTAACCCCCACAAAATATAGGCCATTGGTTTAAAAAAAAAAACCTCTCTTTTTTCCTCTTTTGCCATTCATATGTCTGCTTCCTGTTTTCTTCTGATATTGCTAAAAATTGGCCCTAGGTTGGTGTTTAGCCTGGACACTCTGGTGTGTCATGTGAATGACAAAATAGAAAAATCTAGATGTATCATAATACCATCTGGCATTTGCACCAAACCTTAGTGGCCCAAAACTCCATTCTGTTCTGCTCATCTGAGAGTTGGGAAATGTGCTGGGAGCTTTTACCTGGGTTTTAAAACACTCATTTGTGTTTAATCCATCTTGCAAATGTTTCTATATTGTATTATACCAAACTGTGTGCAGGGGTATACAAAAAAATAAAAGTTATCTGTAATTTCAGTGGGCCTACAGCCCTTTGAAGCTTAAGTTAAAAGAAGAGGAAATGAATATTTATTGTTCTCTTTGTGTCAGCTCCTAAAAGCATATATTATTCTGTTTACCTCTCATCACTCTGAGGTTGCCATTGCCCATCCCTCAACTGGATTTTTTTTTTTTAAATCAGAAACGAAAACTCAGAGAATTGGAAGAACTCATCCTTGGTCACATAGAAAATAAGGGGTGAAATGTGTTTAATAAATACCCTGTGCTTGTTCTTGTTTATACAATGAAGCTCTTCTCATTCCTTTCTAAAGGAATTTGCTGAGAACGGTCAAGGAAGACCCTAGAAATTCCTTTTAAGTGTGGGAGAAGGGGACTGTTCCTATTTCAGCAGGAGAAATATCAGAGGAGAATGAGGGAGAAGAGAGCTGACACAAGGGCTCTTCTTTTGCCCCCCCTCACCAGGCCACCCCATTTACTCTGAAAGGAACAGTCTACACTGACTAGCATGGCAGCATTTTCAGAGTTGAATGGTCTGGGAAGAGGACTGTGGTTAGGCTTCCTTCTGTTCTTCTGGGAAGGAAACTGAAGCTAAAAAGAAGGGATTGACTATCAATGCAACGCAGATAATTTAATGATTAAATATTCTGTCCCCATGGCCTACTCACCCTGTGTTCACAAGTTGACACGTCTCCAAAGCATATTTCTGCATATGTTTCCACTTACTAGGTTATGCCAGAAGCACACCCCCAAAGGTACATGGTCAGGATAGGGAGACTGCAGAACAGGGCTACCCCAAAACTCAGTGCCAGGAAGTAAACCAGTGCTAATTAAACTTCTGCTTTGTGCCATACACTGTACTCAACACATCCACACATCTCATTTTATTAATCTTCACCATAATCCTTTTGGTATAAGTATATCCAATTTTGGGGGATGACAACAAGTGTCTGAGAAGTTAAATTTGCCCTATCTCACCTGGCAGTTAGTCATTGGTAGAACCCATATGTGAACTCAAGGTGACTACTTCCTACTCTTTTCCTCTGCATCAGGCAGTCTTCTAGTGTTTGTCATAGCAGGTAAGCACACAGAATTTGGGATCTGAGAGTCCGGCTACAGAGTAGCTGAGAATGCTCTCCAGGAATCTTGGCTTTTATCCTGCCCCCCTTGCAGAATCCAGCAGGTGTCTAGGGTGGAGCATGTTTGTGTGTGGAGGTGGAGGGTGGGGGGTTCCTTCCCTACAGCTGGGGAAATGTGCTCACAATAGGATGATGCAAACAATAAACAAGAATAGCTAGTATTTACTGCATGCTGGTGGACATCTGTTAAGGAGCCTATGGACATTGTCTTATTCAACTCTCACAATGACATGAAGAGGCAGGTACTGTTATAATTCCCATCTACAGATGAGAAAATGAGCCTTGTAGAAGTTAACTTGCCCAGTTAACTCAGACAAGGTTTCTAGTTAACTAGGAAGTAAAGAACCTTGACTCATACCTAGACTGTCCTCCGAGACTTAACTTTGCTACAATGCATGTATGTGCAGAGCAATTATTCTTTCTGCACCCAACAATTCAACTGATAAACCACAAAAACCTTTTATTTCTGGGCAGTTAAGCCAAATAAGTTTTATTGCCTAACAGCACCACTCTTTTATTTAGAGAGCTGCCAACCTGATATAACCTCTCTGATTTTTGGTGGTTATTCATTCATTCAGGACTTCTGTTACTTTTAATTATTTGCTTGACCTTTGACCACTAAAAAGTTCATCTGACCACAAAATATTTTCTTAATGTAGAAAACTGCCAACAAATGCCAAGAGCTCTAGATCAACAGAGGCAGACATGCTTGAATTCATATCTATAGAGCTCATAAAATGTCTGCCTGTCCTTGGCATTTGTAAAGAGACATTTATGACCCCAACACAGTCTTTGCTATCATTGTATTATTGCTAACATACCAATCTTAACTTGACCATCAGCTCTGATATTTCCACTGGTAAAGAGTAACTAAAGCTTTTCATATTTTCTTCATTACTGATACTATACAAATCTTATCCCATTTAAGACACATCAACAAAAGAGGCTTTTAAGAGGCTAACACAATATAGACCCTCAGTACTTTTCAGTACAGAAAGGCAACAGAAACTTTCCATAGTGGGCAGAGCAAGGGGCCTTCAAAGATAGCAGGAAGCATGTGTATTATGAAGAAAGAGAATTTCCTCTCTCCAAAGCTGGAGAGTCATTTTCCAAGAATGTTCTTCTCTGAAGATGCCTCTGCATAGGGTCAGTTTCTTCTTTGGTAACATCAGATTCAGAGAAAAAAATCTTTTGAATTTTTAAGTTTTCTTCCACAAGTTCTTTACTTAAATCTCTTGACTGAGTTCTTATTCTTTTGTGGTGGTGTATGGATTGCTAGGCAACAGTAACATGGTGGCAAATATTTGAAAGGACAGAAAGGAGGGCAGTACAAGTACGACGTTGTTTTGCTTCTGGTCAGCATTTCCCTATAACATTTGTACATGTGAGGATTGCTTCTGCTGCACTGTTCTGAGGTTGAGTCTCCACAGTCATAACCCACTCCACACATTGGAACTAGGGATGAAAGCTGGTCTCTGGGTACTGGGTCCATATTACTAGCATATGAAAAGATGCTTAAGACTTTGTCTCTACTTCACATGATTATTTTTCTCTGTCTTCATCCCACCACCTTTCTTTGAATTAGTGTACACATTCTAGCTGTTAAAAATGTGTTTGTCTTTGCTACAAAGTGGGCTGCAACTTAGATGAATGCAAAGTATGGTTACTGAAATAGTAAGTTCTCAAATGAGTTAGAGGTAATTGAAGATTATGTTTAACAAGCACAAAGAATCAAAGTAAGTTGGTCCATGAAAGTCCACTTGCATACATAAAACATTTTCTCAATTTAAAACTAATGAATGCCTACTGGAGAAAGTGTGAAAATAAGGAAAACACAAAAAGAAAATAAAATTCATAAAACCCTATCACCCAGAAGTAACAGCTATTAACAATTTAATGCATTCCCTTTTAATCATATATGTTAATAGCTGCATGTCTAAATCTAGAATAGCACCTGCTATGTTGTAAACTTCATAAATACGTGTGGTATGAGGACAAGATGATTTGTGCACTGAATGTGACCAGAGTCTGTTTTGTTTTCCGTTACTGTGAAAGTTCTTTTAGTTACAGCTATAAACATTAATCTGTTGTAAGTTACTGCTGCTTGATACTTGATTTCCTTTAGGTGTTTGACCTTGAGAACCTGCTCTCTAGACTTATATACCTAAATATGATAGTACATGTTAATAGTGCTAATAAATTGATTAAATTTGTTTTAAATATATAGCAAATTTGTTTTTAATCTGTAGTGTGACACCAGAAGGAAGTGGTAGCATGGGGTGTCAGAACACAGACCCTAGAATCATCCACATACGGATTCTAATCCTGGCTCTGCAACTTCCAGCCTGTGTAACCTGAACAAATTATTTAATCTCTTAGAGCCCTAATTTCCTCATAGTTAAAAATGACACAGTAAAAAGCTACATCATATAATTATTGTGAGATGAAAATATGTACAAGGAAAAAAAATCAGATAAATTTGAGTTAGCACATAGAGGACTCAGAAAATTCTTTTAAATAAATCATGGTTTATCATGACATTTTAGTTCTTGTAAGTGAAAAACCCATACTTTTATAAGGTTAAATGGTAGCCTGGCTTTTTTCCCCCAAATGATATCATGCTAAAAGACAATAAATACTAAAATTGACAGTGTTCCCTCTTCAAATGGAAACACTAGGGCTGATATTGACTGCTCATTCTGGCTAAATCTACACTTTGGAAAATTGCTGTCATTTAAATCTTCTTCTCGTTGTTTGAGTATTCAGGAAATTTCTTTCCTCAGAGCCTCCCAATACTTGATTTCTGAGTAGTTGCTTCTAAAAAGATGAAGGCCCTTTTCTCCCCAGTTTTTGGAAATCAGTTCGCCGCCAGTGATGATAATTGTCATTTCTAAGCTTCTCCTATGAGGAACAGGCTGTGCGATGCCCTTCTACCTGTATTGTCTCATGAAATCGTCACAAACACTTTAATGAAGTAGAAGTATTATTCCACTTCCTAGACTTCTCAAACATTACCTGCATTTCATAATGAGTGAACCGAGTCAGCTTGTGAATTGCTTGCTCCCTGTCAAAAAGCCGGTTTGGTAACTAGCTTTACTAAACATTGCAAGACAGGGAGAGAGAAGACAGTCACGTCCATCCACTGGCCCTGGTATTGGGAGGGGTCCTGAGGTCGGCTGGTATTGGGGGGTCCAGAGGCTAAGCTGGGGGGCAGTCTATTTTTTCCCAGCCCATCCTCACCTTGGTGCGCAGAAGGCGGTGGAAGCCAGGCCTCTACCTCTTCCTCTCCAGGAGGCTGAGCTCCTGGAAGACTCGCACGCGGGTGGAAAAGAGCCCTCCGTGTGTGTGGTCGAAGACCACTCCCAGCGGCCGGAGGAAGCGGACGCTGCTTGCACCGTCAGCTTCAGCACCAGGTCCGCGCGGACAGCGACGAGCATGGCGGCCCGCCCCACCCTCAGCCCCCCAGCCACTTCCTCGACCGCCTGCAGGTGCCAGGTCGAGCCGGCCTGCCCGGCTGTCACTGGGATCCTGCGCCGCTGTGGCCGCCCCAGGGCAGGGCGACGCCCCTCCGGCCTCGACACACCGCCCGCCTTGTGGCCTTTCTCGGGGCCCTTAGGGGTGTCTGCGGGGAGACGGCCCGAACACACAAAATGCTCCAGAAGTGGTTGAGGATGAGTATAGCCCTTCATCCGGCTGAGGGCTCTGGTCACCCTTGGAGTCTGTCCTTTTGATGTCACTTCTTGAGACTTTCTAAAACCCCTTAGTGTATCCCCTGCTTTATTTTGAAATACTTTTGTCTGGGTTTGTAATTATGTAGTCTTTTGATAACTTTGTATTTAATGCCGTTCTCCAGCTGTTTTTGTTCTTCATGGGTGTTCCCAGTTCTGAGCACAGCATAGATCTGTGTAACCCAAATGAATATAGCAAATTTAATAACAGTGTTATCTGCTACTTGTGAAGCTTCTCCCAAGCACACCCCCCATCACCACCACCATCCTAGTCTTTTTCTTAGTTTAATAAAATAACTAATATTTGTTAAATCAACCATCACCAAAAGCAAATTTTTTAACTCTGTATTTTTAAATCTAACAATTTTCTATGGTAAATATTATGAACCCTCCTGTATTATTGTTTTACTTTTATTGATTTATTTACAAATTGGGAAAGTATTCAGCAGGGTAAAATGACTTGCTCCAGGTCACAGAGCTAGTGGGCATGGATGCTGGCGTTCGAACTCAGGACTGACTGACTCCAAAGTTAGTGATATTGCAGAGCATGCTGCCTCTTCAATTTGTATGATTCTCTTAGAAATCAGCACCAGAATTCAAAGTATCTAAAGTTATTCCTACCCTTTGATGCAAATTCCACTTCTGGGAATCTGTCTTAACAGGGAAAACACCTCAAGTAGAAACAAATAATAATCACCACAGAAATATTCATTACAGCAGCCTTTAGAATGACAAATCCAACACTACGTGAAAACAAACTCACGCACACATTCTCTCTCTTCCTTTCCCCCTCTCTTATTCCTTCCCTCCCCTCCTCACCCTCTTTCCTTGCCTCACTCTCTTCAACATCTTTTCTCATCACAGCTTATCATTGTTTTCCTTGATTTGGCACACTGCATCCATCTGGAGGGGAAGAACTCTGCCAGAAGCCCTAAATTCACTTTGTCCCAATTCAGCATCTCCAACAAAAAAAGAGTTTCATTGCCCCCAGTGCCAGCCAACAACCACTGGAACATTCTGGTTGGCTTCACTTGGGCTGTGGATGCCTCCCTGAACCAATCTCACAAGGAATAGAAGTGTCAGCCCTGTGTGTGCATGTAGTTTTGATTATTAGTGCATATTCAATTTGGTGTTTCTTTGCAGGAATTTATTTAAATCATGGCCCTTTTTGTGGGTGTCATTTTTGGTAAAACTCAATGGTAGTAATCTGTAAATGCACATAACTTCCATATGTAATTAAAGGCATAATATTTTCTTCTTAGACTCCAATGAATGTCTTGCTCTCCACTTGTGTGCTAGGTTGTAATATCCTTGCATGTGAGGCACCATAACTTACTTCCTTTCTGTACATCCATATTGCCTAGCATGGGGCTTATTTGTGCATAGGTACCCTTTGAATTTCTTACATCAGATGAAATTAGCTACCTAACTAGCTAAATTTGTGGGCCTCTTCATTCATTAGATGTGTTTTATTTGGTGAAGAAATGAAAGTTTTCACTGATTTGAGAGCAAAAAAGACTGTATCTTTATTTCTAGTTCAATAAATGCTATTCAGCAATGCTAGGGAAGCGAAAAGAACCACTGAACCTTGCAGTAAGTCTGCCTTCCAGTCACTAATTTGAGTCTCTATTATTGATGTGTCCTTTAACCTAATTGATTTTGACATTGTACCTCATTTAATGATATGGATGAAAACATCTGTGGTAAGTGGACAAATTGATGTCAGTGTTGTTCTTCACCCAGACAAACTGTAGATCCTACCCTTGACTTTTGGGTTAAAGGAAGCAAAGTGTTCTGGAATCCATCACAGACTATCTTTGGTGTTATAAAAGAGAGAAAGGAAAGAAGGAAGGAGGGAAGGAGAGGGAGGAAGTCCAGATGGAGTCATTTGCCTCCCAAACTAAGACTTTATTACAGTTTCAACCTAGTCCTTGTATGTAGTCTTAACAGTCACTAAGGCATTTTCTGGTCAACACCAATGAGGGGACATGTTGCCTGAGCCTTCTCCATCAGGCACCCCACCACCACCAAAAGAAGAAGATAAGGTAATTTACATAATATTACCTATACTTCCCCCTAAGGGAAGATGACCTTACCTGAAACAATCCTTTCTTTTCTTTTTCTGTTAATTTCTTGCCCTGTCCTCCTTCCTATCAAAACCTTCCCTTTGTACAGTTCCTCACAGCATCTTTCTACTTGCTAGAGGAGATGCTTCCTGATTCAGAAATTGCTCACTAAAGCCAATTAGATCTTCAAATTTACTTGGTTGAATTTTGTTTTCTTAACACTGGGCAAATAACTAAAGCTTTAGGGCCTTGCAATCAGACTGTGGTGTGTGGTCTAGTATGGTTGATTTTGGAAGCTTTTAGAAATGCAGAATCTGGGGCCTCAGCCCAGAGCTATGGCATCTGCAGTTTAGCAAGGTTCCTAGATGATCATAAGAATAAAAAAGTTTGAGAAGCACTGCTGTAGAGATTCGAAACAGCTGCCTGGTAAAGCTTGTAGTGTCCTGACTGTCCGGCTTTGAATATAAGCCAGGGATGACAGTCATGTGATACAAATGTTGATGTCCTCCTACCATGACCTGTGTGAGAGACACTGCTAATTGCTCATGGCGTGCCCCGCCAAGCTTCAGGACGATTCTTCATACTGTATAGTCCAGGCAACTTTCATGAAGTAGGAAAAGTTGACCTAAGAGATAAGACCTATTTCTCACTCTTGCTGAAGACCAATTGTCGTTTGCTACATAGTGGCTAACAAGAAAAAGAGAGGAAAGGAAAGTCTAGGTTAGTGAATAGAGTAGGTGTGACTTGGTTGATATTGGCTTAGCAATAAAGTCATGGGTTTGACACTGGGAAAACCAAATAATCTTTTAATCTACTCTTTCCAATCTTGCTGTCTCCCATGTTTGCTTTCTAACTCATTTTAAATGATTTCCCCTCACTCGTCTTCATCCATTCCTTTGAATTAAGCTTACTCTCTTGATCTTCCAGGTTGGGGTGCTTGGGAGGAGAATCATCTTATCTAACCCAGCCTCCTAGGGACACAAACTCTGACACTGACTTGTGTGAATCTGCTTGTCTTTATTCAGCCTTTCAAGAACCTCAGACTGAATGGCTTGTCAAGGCGAATTGTTTGCCCCAATTATCCCAGATAAGGGAAACTGGGAGGATGAATTGGAGTCAACTTCCACTGCCTACGTGAGCAGGCTTGACCTTGTCACAGCTCTCCCGTAGTTGCTAAGGATGTAGGATCTGAGTCACAACCCCACTACCTCTGGCATGTGATTAAGGGCAAGTTACTGCATCCCTCTTCAGTGTATTCTTCTGTGAAATGAAATAATTCTAGAGTCTAATTCCCAGGATTGTTCTGGAGATGAATGAAAATTACATGAAATTCAGCACAACACCTAGAATATGATGAGAAAGAACTACCTTTAATGTCTACTCATTTCATCATTGTCATAATCTTTAAGGAGATTATGATTGTGTTGGAGTAGGGAGTAGACCAGGGCCAGTCAAAAATAATTTCCAGTACAATTTTCTTTTTCAAGTTTGCCTTCTCCCTCCAGACTTTACTCTATTGTCAGGTAAAATTATTCTCCTAGTACTTCTAAATCACCAGTTTGATAAAATCCTGGGAATTTTTTCCCTCAGACTGTGCCAAGTTGGATATAAGCCAACATAGTTTGAATAACTATAATCAGCATCCCAATGCATCCACATTTATCAGAATTCAGGCTTTATTATTGTACAATGAAAAGAACTAAAACTTAATTCCAAGCACGTATAGTTAAAATTTGCACAGAAGGATGTTCACAAAACACATTCAATATTTAAAGAAGAGAAAAGACCTTTATTTGAAGGACAACATATACTTAGAATTGTTGGCTTCTAAGAAGCCCATTTCCCCCAAACCTAAACTTTGTAATTTCATATTAAGCCATGAAATTATGTACACAATCTAGTTAAACTATTTGTGAATAGCATTCGACAGAATAGAATATTGCATAGACATGTCTCCAGAATAGTATTATTTAAATCTCATTTTCAACCTCCAAAGATAGACTGCCATAATAGACTTAAATAGATGATTTTGAAGTATATGTAAATATATAAAGTATGCAAAAAAAGGAAATTAACATATAGAGTCCACCCTCAGTTTCATCAAAGAGGTTAAGGATGCTAAAGCAAGGGAAAAAAAAAACTTTTTTCCCCCTATTTTTTTCCCCATACATTCTGCCACTCTGTTCTGCCTTAGGGTTAATCATTCAAGTCAGAAATTGTAATATAATGCTGGGAGTGGAAAGTGATCAAATTATGCTGACTTACTATTTCTTTTTAGACCCTTGGCTGGACATTTCCAAAAATGGGGTATGTGTGTGGTGGAGTTGAAAAACCAGTTAAATCAGAATATTTCTGAAACATTCAAAGCCTGATGTGACAGACCAGATTAAAGTCCCACCAGGAGATGCAGCAACTCAAAGAAAGGGTAATGGTAAACAAGGTGCCATGGCTAGGACTAAGCATTGGACTGAAAACATTTTGGATTATATAGCTCCTGGAATCTCTGATTTAAAGAATTATCATCCATTAAATATGTGCTACAGTTTCAAGA
The DNA here is from genome assembly GCF_030020395.1 of Manis pentadactyla. Lineage (NCBI taxonomy): Eukaryota > Metazoa > Chordata > Mammalia > Pholidota > Manidae > Manis > Manis pentadactyla. The sequence goes on along the minus strand of NC_080033.1, from coordinate 63,747,114 downwards.
GAAAATCTTCCAGGTAACCTAAACTTTATTTTTTTTGGCTTTTGTATTTTTAACTCAGACCTGTTCAATACAAGTGAGAGGAATTAAGAAAGGAGAGATTTTGACATCTGTTGTGAAGCAGCCACCTTAACGGTGTGCACATGCTAGATCATTATTTCCTAATATGTCTTACCCAGTGGAGGGCAAAATCACAATGAAATATAGTAGCAAAATTGGCTAAATCTTGTATTCCTATGGACACAGACTCCTGTGTGACAATTTTGACTCATTCTTGGGCACCATCAGCGTATACATCATGACCACTCTTGCTTGGAAGACATATTTGAGAAGGATCTACTGAGGAATGATGAACTCACATATATACCTCTTGCTGCTACGACAGACCTCGTCACTCCATTTGCCCTGAGCTGACTGGGAGAACAGTGCACAGTTTTCCTGCTTACCACCATTAGGCTGTGCACGGTCCCAGTTGAGGAAGGAGATGGCAACTCCATTGACATCAACAAACTTGCCTTCTGTGACCATATCGTTGATGCCCAGCCAAAAGTCGTTGACACCGGGCAGACTCCTTTTACCATAGTCTCGGAGGGCATTGATCTCATCAGAGTTTCTGGGGATAACCAGAGTCCCTCCCTTGGAAATGCAGTCTTCATTAGCTTCATGGAATTGCTTCAAGCCCTCTGAAGGAAGGTAGCATTTCTTGTGAACTTTTGTGCCTCGGAGACAGACTGCAAAGATGCAAAATTTGACATATTAAGATGCTTTTTGAGTGTAATACATCCAGGACTGGAGCTGGCAAATAGCAGTAAATATTTGTGGAATGAATGATGTGTGATGATGACAAGTTAACATTGGAGATTTTGTTTGGGTCAGACACTGTGCCCAGCACTTTACATAAATGAACTCATATAATAATCACAACAATCCCAAGAAGTACGATTTTATCACTCTCATCTTTACGTATCAGGATACTGAGGCTTTAGAGAAGTTACTTGTAACAATTTAGCATGTGAAATGTAATTTACATAACATATAAAGTCACAATTACATATATATGCTTGCTAGTTTTTGTAGCTCCATTATGTATGTGCTGAATTTCCTTAGGACTTTGCAATTGGATGATATTTCATTTCTATTAAAAAACAAACAAAAACTAAATTCTTTAGTTTGCATGTGGAGAGACTGGTTTTCAGCCCCGATAATATCATTTAAGTTATCTAGAAAAAAACAAACATACAGATGGTTTTAGGGCAAACCTTTGGAAAATCAGGCTCTGACATTTGCTAGCTGTGTAAACACTGGAGGAATTATTTAAATTTCCCTATGCCTCAGTTGCCTCACATGTCAAATAAGGATAATCATAATGGCGCCCACCTCATAAATTGTTGGAGGATAAAGGTGTTAACGTTTATAAAGAATTTATAGCCCCTGACTGTGGGTAAAGGGTTAATGAAACTTTCCTCTTTTCTAAAACTCTTTCCGCATCTGAGTGCACATTTAACTTTCTAATTCTGTAACCTGGAAACCTAATAAAGGGAATGTGTCACCAGTGTCACCAGGCCACATTGCCTATGGTAAAAATGCCCTTGAACTGGTACTACATGGTGTCTGGGAGTTGTAAGTCCTGGATAGGAAGCCGTAACTGTAACTTCGGTCTTCCCTGGAGGTGATAACTCCTGTAATTGGGCAGGTCTCTTGGGTGACTCTCAAAGCGCTGCATTTGGAGCTGGTGTGTGAGGTGTTGGGTGCTGGGGTTTGGAGCCTTGAAAGGCAGGGCTGTTTCTGAACCCACCTAGCGTGACTCTCATTTCCTCTTGCCTGGGAGCCAAAGAGAGTGGCTCCTGGACAAGAGCTGTAGGCTGCTGGGAGCGCCATGAAAGACAAATGGCAGGTGCTGCCCTTCATTGGCAAGCTATGCTTCCAACCACAGTCCTGTGCACATCTGATGCCAGTTGTGGGCAGAGTGAGTCCTGTGACCCTGTGTTTAGTTGGACCTCCACAGGCACTTAGTAAACATCTAAGGAATGCTAATTCTTTTAGTTACTACTTGTTTCAGTTCTGTTTCATTGCCTATTAGAGAAGAATTATGAACAGATTTTTTAAATGCATTTTGAATCATTTCTCCTGAACACATCTCTGGTTTGTCAAGGTCTCTTTTAAGAAGAGGTCACCTAACTTGACATGTACTCTGGGTAGGGTTGGAATTGCTGGCAAATCACAATCTCTTATGCTCTCGCTTGTGAGACAGGCGCCAATGAGATGGGGTCTCACCTGTCTGCAGGGCTTGCATCTCCTTCAGGGCATTGACTTCTCTCCAGAGCTTTTCAATTTGAGTCTTCAGGTCTCCATCCTTTTCTGGGATAGTTGAGGGTGGGATGGGATAGGAAGAATGAAATGCACAAAATTAAAATAAGATAAAAATGAAACTTTGGAATCCAGAATCTGAGGTGTAGGTGGTTTTGATGTAACAACCCAGGGTACATGAAGAGTAAGCACTACATGGAAGTGAGCTGGCCAGGAAGGTTTGTGAGGGCTTAGGCTGTAATACTAGAAGGTCCTTCTGTGAGGTGGGGCTCCCATCTCTGGCTCCAGCCCCATCCTGGGGGACTCTCCCTCCATCAGGCTTCGGATCCATTGACTTCCAGATATGTGTTAGAGCAAGGACCCTTTCCCCTGGGTGCCTTGTGCCTGGAACACACTTGCTCCAGCTCTTGTCTGTCTCCTTATCGAGCCTAAAAATCTCCTCTTCTGAGAAGCCCTCTCTGATTGTCCTCTCTATATCCCTCTGGATAATCTCTCTCCTTGAACTTTTATTTTTCTTCAGAGCACTTTCTTCAATCAGTAATGATTTTACTTCATTTATTTAATTTCATCTGTTTTGTTATCCCTGGTACTCTTGTTGCTTAACATGATGTTTGGCATATAATAGGTGCTTACAGTGTTTGTTGAATGAATAAACAAAACTCCAGACCTGATGAGGATTGTCTTAGAGATTGACAGCTTGTGAGCATTTCAAAGGCAAAAATTGCAATAAATCATAATAATAAAAATTAAAAAATATTAAAATCCACCATACACTGCACTAGAAGCCTAATTCTTATGAAATAGACACTAAGTGATAGTGATCCCCAGTTCACAGAAGAAGAAATACAGGCCAGAAGCCAAAGGTCACCCAGCTGGTAAGGTGCAGAATTGGGATCTGACTGTAAGTCTGTTCTCTTCTCATCCCTCTGATCTGTTTCTGCACAGTGATTGCCTTTACCTGCTTGGTCCCTTGCACATGACCTAGGACACAGAAGATGCTTAAAGCTTGATATGAACTGTCCCCAGCTGTGTCTTCATGGAGATGCCATATAGAGAGACTGTGTGCTGTCCTGCAGGTTTCAGTATGGTCCCAAATCCAAACATGCTGATTCACCATCCCCTTAAACATGTGCTTGGCAAGCCAGGTGTTTCCACATTTGGGTTAGGAAAATGCCTTCTGGTGTATCCAGGGGTGGATCCCCTTGCTGTTTCACCTGATACTGCTCATCAGTTCTCAAAGCATGCAATAGCTCAGCTCAGATATACAGTAAAGCAAGGATTTCCTCAATGGGACCATTCAATCCAGGATAAATAATAAGGGCACATTCAGGATGCAAAACCATGGGCTACTGGTGGCCAGACTTTAAAGATTTCTGAGGACTTGCTTCCAAGTGACAAGTTGTCAGCCACACAGATGTCACGCCTGTCTCTCTCAGCTTCCTGTACCATTTTATCTAAATAAGAGGCCTCCACAGAGAAGCTGTAGACATTGTAAGAAACATGAAGACACATGAATTAATATTAGGCTCCTGGGAGATCATTATGGAAGTCACTATCCAGGTGGCTTGGCTTCTGCTTCTATTCTTTGTGACAAATGTGGATGTATTTTGTCTACAATGAATTCAGAGAGTAACCATTTCACTGTAAAAGTTATATTTTATTCATTTCTACAATACATAGTTTGTTGAGACATACAAAGCAAATACCAGAGAAATCTTGTTTTTGAAGTTGAATCACCCAATTGCCATTTTGAGTTTAAGAAAAAAAAAGCTCCTTTTTTATTTTATTATTGCTGTTCTCCAAAAGTAGGAACAAAGTGAAAAAAACAGGTGTAGAAATGCAAAAATAATTCCCAGAAGATATGACCAGTATGCATATGAAAAATATCTCAACCTCATTAACAATAAAAAAATGCAGATTTTACAAAGCTTCTGTGTCTTGGTTAGGTTAGTAGGACTTAAACCTTTGATATGTTAGGTTGTCAAGGTGTGTGAGCTTGGGCACTCATACAGAGGAGGGGAACACGGGTTCTGATGCCATCATTTTGGGAGACAATTCAAAAGTGTGATTAAAAGGGTATGTGCACAAAGCAGTTCACTGAGACTTTGGATCAAAAAGAGCTTGATTAGAAACCACACAGTAGTTCATCAAGACAGGACAGAGAATAAATAAATTGTGTCCGTCCACATGGTGGAATATTATGCAGCTGTTAAAAGGACTTAGGTATGCCTTATGTTGGTGGTACCCAAGATTTTATAGATGAAGTAAATTAATTTGCCTGCCCAAACTTTATATAGCCAATTCTCACTTTGTTAAAAATGTCAACTTTTAATGTACATTTAAAAAATGGGAATATTATCTCCCAACAGTTAATAATGGATAATATCTATGGATTAAGAGACACAAAATAGCTTTCACTTTTGATTTCATAAACTTTGGTATTATTTTCTGGTACTTAAAATATTTTACAAGGGTATGGGTGAGTGGGGAAAAACATTTGGCCAGGTTAGGTTTATTGCTTCACCTACCGTAGAATCTATTTTCTTGGACCTATTGGCAAAATTAGCAAAAACTGCTTTGGGAGGATGATATTTAAGAGGTGTACTCATTCGGTTATAAAGCACAAACAAAAGCCCGTGTGCGAACTTGTGTGTGCATGTGTGTGTGAGCTCTGTATGACCTGAACTGCCATCACCTCAGAAGCAACCGCACAGCACACACACACCACAGTCCCATATTCACCCTCCTCTCACTTCCCTCTGGGTGGTCACCCCTTTGCCACTCCCTCCCAGTGGTGAAGAAATGCTGGCAATAAGAATCTGCCACATCACTGGGCATGTTCTCTCTCGCTCCTTCCCCTGCCTTCCTCTTTAGCAATATACTTTATCATTCATGACAAATATTTTAATCTTTCATTAAAAGAGGCCATAGGGAAGTATGATAGTTTTATATGGAAAAAAGATTCTACTTAGAAAACCTTGCACCAGACCTCAGTTGTATAAATAAGTACCCCGAGAAAGGGCACTTTATAATCATCAAAACACTACACAAGACAAGCCCCCTTTGTGTCCACCAGCCCCTCCATATTGTGTCAAACCAAGACTTTAACCTTGTTGGTGTCTTTTGTGTGCTTTGTTACTAATGAGGTGCAATTGTTAAGGAAGTAGTGTCATAATATTTACCTTGAAATATCCTGATATGAAAATGATTCAGAGGATGAGATAAAATACCACCCCATTTTTCCTGATGCTCTTTCCTTTTGCTTTGATTTCAACATATTGCAAAAAAAAAAAATTGCCATTATCTTTGTTCTTTTATTTTTTACCTTCTAACCTGATTCAAGCTATCCAAACTTTCAAGATGGCTTGGAGATTCAGTTTTGCATTAAAATACCTTCAAAAGCTATATGTCTTTCCATATTGAAATAGTATTAAGTTCAATTAAGTGGGAGGTTTAATTTCCCTATGACATGAGAAGGCTTAATATATATAGTATAGACTGTCTTATATTGCCAGGGATGTAAAAATACACCTACATGATAACCAGTGACAAAACAGAAGCCACATTACTAGCAGCTTTACCCCCTGCTATATATATAATAAGCTTATATTATCTTACAAATATACTAGAACAGTTACACAATGTCTACTAGTGAAACAGTATACTCTATTATAATCAATCTGTTCTACTTGATCCCTCATTCATAATACCAGATATCCATGTATTCAGGTTAGCTTCCTCAGAAGAATATTCTGCATGTTTAAGCCCACCTAACAAAGGATATACGATACAGAAATTTTTTATGAGAGCTTTCTTTATTCTGGTTTTTAAAAAGTCCTAACACATGATTCCTTTAAATATCAAACTGTCCCAGAGAATTAGAAGGTTACTCAGTCCCCTGAAATGCCATACCCACATGATGGCGTGGCACAGTCACCAGGGACAGGGTCCTGGAGGAGTTTGGAAATGAAGTTTGCCTAGTCCCTCCCCACACTGAGCAAGCCTAGAATTTTCCTGGACTGGGAAGCCCCATACCTTTCACTCGGCGTTTGCTGTGCTTCCTGGCTTTGAATTTGGATGGGTGGCTGGTGGTCTGGTCCAGGAGTAAGGTGATAACCAGGAAGTAAATTACAAGTCCATTCTTTGCCATGGCTCTTGGGCAAGCCTGACGGCCAGTTTACCAGCTCCTCTGAAGTAGCTCAGGCGCAAGTAGACTGCTCAGGCACCTCTTGCTCTGGAATGCCCGGGGCCAGCTTTATAAAAGTGCACTGTGGAGACTGGCTGGAATCCTGCTGACGAAATGTTTGACTGTCTCTGCTGGCCGCAGCATGAGGTGGCCCCTTGTTCTCATGTCTCACGTTAGATGTTTTTAAAAAGTCTCTGTTTCCTACTTGACTTTCCTATTCAGAGTATATCAGAGTTAACTAAGGGACTAAGGGCTTGCCTCCTTTCTTTTCTTTTCTCTTCTCTTCTCTTTTCTTTTTTTTTAAATTTAAAGTCCAGGAAGCTTGAGGTCTCCCTGTGAGGACCTCGATGTTTAAGTCTTTGATTTGAAGCTCTGAAGTCCCCCTAATGTTCTGGGAAATATATTCAATTCAGTGTTCAGGGCAAAAACAAATGACACACACACAAAACTAGGAAAGTTACTGCGTCTGTGTGTGTGTGTGTGTGTGTGTGTGTGTGTGTGTGCGTGTGTGTGTGTGTGTGTGGTGCCAGGGTACCACTTAGGTATCTCTACACACTCATGCATCTACACAGCTGAAGTGGAGCTTGGGAATGGCTTGCTCATGAGGGAATAGTGGACTACTAAAGTGGATTGCCTGTGAGAAAGTTAAAGCCTCCTATTAGGGTTTTGTGGGTTGATTAAAAAATCACATTCTTGGGAAAACACACATTAGAATGAAATACTAAGATGGTGAACTTTTTCCATAAGAATTAATGTAAAATATCAACTGTAGTTACCTTGCAGATCCCCACCACCCAACAATTTTTTCCTTGAAATCACCCTAAACACTTAAAAAATACTTTCAAAGGAAATACAGGAAAAAACAGAGAAACACAATGAAAGACTTGATATAATTATTCATACCTTAACAATGGGCTTTAAGGACAGTGCTGGGAACCAGACAGGTTTTGGATAAAAACAAGGGACTTCTACACAGGTACGACCAGAATGGACTGAGTGGGATCTCTGGCATAAGGCCTCAGTGGACTGACTCCATCCCCATTTTTATCTGGATGACCAGGTTCATACAAGTAAGGGCAGAGCTCAGAGATTTTTGGAAGGTCTGAAAAACTAAACTCATTTTATCTTTTTATTTTTGTTTTTTGAGGTAATACAGGAAGAATCAAGGGGTGATTGATCCCTTCTGGATCTTAGTGAGGAAAGCCACAGTCTAATCCATCTTCGTTTCCTTCCCGAGCCCTCTCTGTCACAGTTAATGTCTCCATCACTCCCTCAGTGGGCCGCTTCCTGAACCTGGGGGTCATCCGGGAGACCTCCCACCTTTGCCCTCAGTGCCCTGCCTCACGACCTCATCAACAGCAAGAGCTGTGTTTCCTGCCTCCGCCTACATTCTCCCCTCCCTGCCGTTATCCCACTTACGTCACCAAAAGCTCTATGCTCACCCATCTCACCCTGCTCCCGCCTAACTCAAGAGAATGCTCCCCATATCACTAATGGGATTGTCCTGCTCCTGCTTAAAACCCTCCAAATCTTTCCATTGTTCTTAAAATGAAACCTAGATTTCTCATCGTGGCTTCCGAGGCCCTCTCACCTGGTGAGACCTACCTGGTGACTTTCTTCAGTCACAGAGACCTTTTATCAACTCTGTTCTGTATTCAGCTCTCTCTTCCCATCCCCACTCTGCCTTTCCACCTGCTTGCTCTCTCTGTCACTCTACCTGAACCCCTTCTCAAACTTGAAGTCTTGGCGTGCACCCATATGAGGGCTCTTTTGTTTATGCCTGACTCCTTCTTGTCCTCCAGTCTGAGCTCAAAGATCACCTCCTCAGATATACCTCCTCCATCCAAATAATCTTGGAAGGTCCTACTCTGCTTTCTCCACCAAAGATCCCCTTTGCTTTCTAGCCCTTATCACAATTCGGTACTCATTCAAAGAGGTATTTACTTGATTAATTTACATGCTGGATGCCAGTTGTCCCAGCCAGGCTGTAAGTTGGGTTAGCTCAACTATGCACGTAGCACAGCACTTGGAACAGAGTGTTTGCTCAATAAATATTTGCTCCTATGTGCCAGTTTTGCCTCTGCTTCCCTCCCTTCTCACCTCTGCTTTGGGGTTCCAGCAACAAGGCACTTAAACCAAAGAAACAGCAGCTCAACCCATGGAAAAGTAGAGACCAAGACTCATTTGGCATACTCACGCTTGGAGGCATGCTAAGAAACCATCACTCTCAGCACTGGGGAAGCTCTGATGGTCTTGTAGGTACTTGGCCACGAGGCCAGACAGGGGATGGGAACTTTCCTTCAACTTCTTTTCCTCCTGCAGAGATTCCAAGTCCAGCTTTATCCTTCTTCAGGGAAAAACCAGTGGAAACTAAATGGCTGCATGATTGGCTAGAAGAAGGAGAGGGATGGGTGTCAGGGGGTAGAGTTAGATCTGAGAACATTCTCAAAGATTTTTGTCCCTGGCCCAAATGCTGATTGGCATCGGACATGGCCTGCAGTTTCGGGGAGCCTCCCCTCCCACAACCTCAACAGGAAAGGAAATGGCAATGATCTAAAATAAATCACCTCAAGAGCTACACACACATCAAAGACAACAGGAGCAGGCAGCCCTCTCCCCGCCTCGCCCTGGGGGAAGGCAGGCCTCACCGGGTTTTCTTAGAAGCTGAACAGTTCCTCTTTTGTAGACCAAAATGATGTCACCAGCTCCTCTCCTGGGCTGGACCTGGGCTTCTGAAAGGGCTATTTAAGAAGCAGCACACATTTATAGCCAGTAAAAAGGGACTATGAAAATATTGCCTTTAGTCAAAAAGTGTTTTGGTGAGGATTTTAGAACAGGGTTTTAATTTCCTTAATAAATCGCTGTTTACAGCACATCTCCTGTTTACAATACATCTCCTGACCATCCTGTGTAATTGGTGTGTTTATTCCACTTGTTGCTATTTTAAAGCCGCTCCAAGCTGTTTTCCAGTGTTGAATTCTAACAAACAAGTCCATCTGGCCGCATTGCTGTCTGTCTGTCAGTACTCAAGACTGAACACGTTTGAAGGCTATGTGCAGAGGTTCAAGGGCAGCATTTTGGGAAGCGATTGAGGACTGAACTGGGATCTAGCACAAGCGAGGTTGAAATGATTGGACGCAAGATTGGTTATGGTTTGTGAGCAAGCTGCCTCCTTCCTACTTACAGTTGTCACGGCTGTGACTGGTGAGAGTGTCAGGGGGTTTGGAGCGAAGACTGGGGACAGGTTTTAGGGCAGCAAGTTCAGAGACTGTGCTGTTGAATATAGGTTAAGAGCAGGGACTCTGACACTTTGGGGCTAACATTTCAGAGTTACTTTTGAGTTGTGTGACGATGGTCAGACTTGGTCTTCTCTCCTAACAGTGGCTTCCTCATCCGTCTTGCAGAACGGTTGAGGGAACATGTATAAAGCATGGAAGCCACATCTTGTCATTGTGGGTGATCCGTCAAAGGGACTTGGACTTCCCTCACTGCTGTTATGCACTTGCAGGAGGCATCAGACCTGTTCAAGGCCCTCAGACTCATCCCTGCCTTGACCTGGATCCCACAGATTTGGTCTCCTTTCACCCACACTGAACGTACTTCTATCCCGGAATTTCTACCCATTTTACACTTCTGTTACGTTTGTCCCCCTCACATTTTTCTCCTTGGGCATGGACCTTGTCCTGCTCCTTCCTGACATCCCAGACCAGTGCTGTCTCCCAGAACTGCTCAATGGCCACAGGGCACTGATGGCTGTCATGTTGGATGGTGGCACAGTTCTGATGCCTAAGAAGTGACTGATGCTTAGCAGACATAATAAATGTGTGCTACATGACATGGTTCAGCCCAGAGGCTTTGGAGTAAAGAAAATGGTGCCTTAGCTTCAATTAATCTCATCTTAACCACCATGCTAGGATTTTTCATCTAAATACAGCTGGGAAGACATTGCTTTCCCTGTTTTACAGAAGATGAGACCTAGTCTTAGAGAGTGAAGTCACTTTTCTTAGAATCCTCAGCTGCTAAGCACTGAAGCTTGGGTCTGCCACATCAGAGCTCAGCAGAAGGGAGGGCTCACCTGGTGGTGAAGGTGATTTGGGGCTTCATAGGCTTCCCTAGTGAGACAGGGACCATGGGTGTAGTCAGAGTAGGGTGACGGCCTCTGGAAAAAGCAAGGCAGGATATTTACAGTCAGAGCAATGTACCAATGTGCAGAGAAGTTCCTATCGAAACTCTGTGTTCAGCATTATGCAAAGTCAAGGTCACACTAATTCTCTAGGGTAAAGAAAGCAGACTAGGAATATAGACATCTTCAGTGAGATCAGTTAAAGCTCAAAAGGACAGAAGCAACTTGGCCTGAAATGTTTGAGTGTTCTGCAGATAAAGAAGGGCATCTCAGCATGACCTGTGACTTCACTGTATCTCAACTATAAACAGCCCTAGCAAACAGACAACAACCCAACCTACCTTGGGGGCAGGGCAGGTGGTACAAGTCTGCACCCCTAGCCCTTTACCCACATTCCTAAAAATCCTCAACCAACTACAAGTCCCCTAGACAATGCACCATCAGAGCTCTCTTGTCCCCTCCTGGCATGAGTCAGGAGCTCTGTCCTCTCACTCTATCGCTCAATAAAAGCCTCTCCCTGGCTCTCCTACCTTGGGCTTTTGCTAAGTTCATTCTTCGACTCTGCAAACAAGAACCCTGGCATCACTAGAGGTCAATGTGAAAATTTCCATTGGTGGAATTAGAACATGAGAACTCTTTGGGAGAGAGACAAAATAGTCTAAGAACACAAGCAAGTCAATATTCACCTCCCTTCCACTGAGAGAGCACGGGCAGCCCGCAGTGGAAAAAGCTTCACCATTCCTCTCTGTGGTCTCCCCAAGGCTGGACTTGGTGCAAACAGTTTTCAACCCTCAGGTGACAACAGTGAGGTCCTTGTTCTTCCCCAGAATTCAGAGGCTTGTAGACTGCACTCGAGCAGGACGACTGCGGGTTGCGGAGTGGACACTGGAAAGTCTGCCTTTCTGGGTGTTAACTACGTGCCCAACTTTAAGTCCATGACCATTTTACTGATGGAAATTTAGTGACAGAACTGAGGTCATCATGTGTTCCCCTTGAGCCAGTTCAAATAAACAGTCAAGCAGTTCCTTTTGGTTGTCGTGATATAAAAGGGGACTGCCTTTTGTTCTCCTTTCCTGCAAGGGCTTCCCAAGGCTGAAACCCCAGTGAAATTGTCCTGAATGGGCAAACCAAGGAAACTGTGTCCAAGAGACCCATTTGTCATTTTTAAAAAATAGGTAAAGATGAATTGTATGTACAAAGCATTGCTTACATTTCTTTTGAATCCAAGATTAATAAAGACAAAGAGGAAGAGAAGCAGCACATGGGGAGAGTGGACAGATCAAAATAAGTTTGGTATTAGACAAGTCAGTCTTAAGGTTTTCACGGGTCACTCAGCTGGATTTACCTAGTTGATGATCGGAAATAATAGTTGGACATTTGAATGAAGTGGAAAAGAAAGTTGCAAGAGAGAATCAGTAGTTTGTTGACAGAGAGTCAATGGTATATTAATCCTGGGAAACTGCTGATGGGTATGAAATCAGGATACTTCCAGAGATAAGAGGCGGATCAGAGACAAATCCATAGGGTCCCACATACTTAAGGGGTGTATAGAGACACCAAAGGAATTCAGTTGTCAGAAAAGCTAGAAAGAAACTACATTTCCCTTCCACAAACAGTTTTTTGAACATAATATTAAGATCTTAGGGACTAGGGAGGAGACAGAACTCCTTCAAATATGTCGAAGAAGCAAAATCAGAAAAAGATAAAAATAAACATTGGTCTTGGGAGTTAGAAAATGACTTCAAACAGTTTCTGTAAATGAATAAGATATGGAGGCCAGAGTACAGTGAGGAAAATATGAAGTAGAGATGAAAAGGTTAATTTTTTTTTAGTAGGTTTTGGTTCACAGCAAAATTAAATGGAAGGTAAGTAGATTTCCTATATACCCCCTGCCCCTACACTTAGGTCTTTACTTGTATGTTGGGGACAGATGGGTAAGGTATGTGTGTATTTACAAGGGGGCAGGGAATCTGTCCCTCTGCAGGGCTCTGCTGTGCCCCTCTTTCTGCCCCACTGTCTACACAGACCCAGGCCCAGACCCATGATTGTGCATATACCTCGCACTCAATGCAGAAATGTGCTGGCCACAGGGCCACAGACGTCCATGGCCACAAGCCAGGGGGCAGAAGGAGGCTCCCACCACGCCACAGGCTGTGTGCTGAAATAGTTCTGTGGCTTGGTGGTGAAGGCTGAAGACTGAAGCACACTACCTTGGTGGGAATCCTGGCTTTAGGACTTTCCAGCTATGTACTGCTGTGAGGTGTCCCCTGTGTCAGGAAGAGAAGGTGTGACAATCCCTACCTCCTAGGTAGGGATTAAAGAATGAATACACATTAAATGCTTGCAATAGAGCCTGTCCAATAGCAAATACTAACAATGCTTATTAAATAGATGGAAGTGTTGAGTGGTTCTAATCCTGGTTGAAGTTTTGGTCTGTCAAGGTGGGGCTCATTGTCCATTCAGTGAGTTGTCCTAGAGCCTCTGCTGGGAGCCTGGCTTCTTGATTCCCCCCAGTCACATAGGGCAATAGGGGGCTGGCTGATGGCTCAGAGGAATCCTGCTGTCTGTATTATGTAGAAACCTTGGGTAGATTTGCAACAGCCACAAGTTTGTCCCTGTTAGCTTGCCGACAGTTCAAGTTTATTACACATACTTTTAATGGATACGTAATATTTCACGTACCCTACTTTACTAAACTTCCTGCAATTGTTTAACTAACGTCCAATTTTCCTTATTATAAGTAACAATGAGATGAACATCTTTGTGTGCTGATTTTTTTTTTTTACTATACTCTAGATAACTTTCTTAGGATACACTGTTGTAGAAGTGGATTAACTGAAAGGCAGCAGAGGCTGGCATTGAGATCGCTTGAGATCAAATGTAGGCTTTGCCACCAGCTCTTGAATTGTGGGAATTGTTTTCAACATCCCGCACACCTTGGTTTTCCCATCTATAAAACAGGTCAATAGTATTACTTAAACTATAAGGTTATTGTGGGGCTTAGATAAATTAGTATTTGTAAAGCACTTACTTAGAATAATGGTTAACCCTTAGTAAGCATTAATAAGTAATAGTACTGGGCCAAAGCAGATAAATATTTTAAGATTCCTGATCCATATTGCTAATTCTATTCAATGGGAAAGAGAAGGTTATATATATAGCTTGTCTCCTTCCCAGGAGGAGGGAATAGAGCAACTGGATCGGGTCAGTTTCAGGACACAGATTGGGTCTTGTGGACCAGCCAGCATGGTCACTGATCCTTAAAAGGATTCCACACAGTGTGGCTAATTCCTTCTCTTTGCTTCCTCCCTGAGCTTCCCTTCCTACGTCTACTTCTCTGTAATACTGTGCAACTAGATGGATGGTGTTCAGGCCCTGAGATGTGAGTCTGGGCCAAGAAAGACGCAGAGGCTTCTAAACTGGGGGCAAGATTCTGTGCTCCAGCCCAGAACACAGCACAGTGCTCGGTCGTGGAGTTCGGGACGTGAGCTCTGTAGTAGCCAAGCTGGCCCTTGTGTCCTTTCACTGTTGTCCCTCATGCATGAGGAGGAGTGGTGGGTGGGCCACGGAGGGGTTCGTTCAGGTTGTTCTGTTCCCTGACAGTAATATCGTCTAAGAATGCCCCAAATGCCATCATCATACAGAACGAGATCTGTTTAAAAGGGATATGCCCATTTATGTAGAAAAAAAAATATCTAAGAGGCAGATTTTAATCTTAGATATTTCTCAGAAGTGTGGCGAGGTCGCTGAGGTTACAGAGCAAGGTGGCGAGCTTAGCAGAGTGTGGAGCTGGTGTCTAGTAAACACTGTTGTTCTCAGAGGTGAAAGTCTTTAGCGCTATAGACTATGAGCCAACTTTTGTTTTCCTTTCAGCAAACCACTGGCACATCCAGTTTGAACATCTGGTTAATAGTGAAGGAGTCAGTGTTTTCTAAATGTCTAGTTTTCATCTTAGGAGACTTTTTCAGCTTCTGCTCTTCCCTGATGAGTGGAGGGGCCATCCAATTTGCACTGGGTGCTTATTTTTTTAGTTTTTTGCTTAAGGGTTCCTTCCAGTAGAAACCGGACAGGAAATAGCCCCAGAGCCTGGTGATTTGGGTGTGGAGACAGCAAATCCAGGGGACAGGCTAATGTCTCTGAAAGACCCACATTCACCGCACCTGCTTCCTTTTATAATTTATTTCTGACCAAGGAGACTAGGCTGCCCTCCAAAATACAGACCAGATAGCTAAGACTGTTGTTGAAAACCCCAGTACTTGCCTTGAGTACCCCTTATTGGAAACAAAGGAGCAAGTAGTCCTGGCTTAGCTCTATTGACAGAACTTTAGAAGGAGTAAGTAAAGAACTATTTTTAACAACCAGAAATTGAAAGGGGATTACTGAAGGGGGATTCATGTGTTGGACTCAAAGCCATCATTAAAATTCTGCTGTTAAAGAATATTGATTGACCTGGGAAGTGTCCATAGTATATTTCTAAAGGAGTCAAAGCAGTTATAAAACAGAACTTATGGGGTAGGGAGTAACAAGTGGAGGGCTGCTGGTATGGAGGTATCTGTCTAGGTTAGGGAGAGGTCACATAGTAATAATGGCTACTTTTGGCTTCTGAGATGATGGTTCTTATCTCTTTGATTTCCTATGTCTGCATAAAGTATGGATCAATATTTTAAACATAAACAATTTATTGAAGTATACCATACATACAGAAACTTGCCCAAAGTAGTTATTCAATTTTATGATTCTTCATAAAGTTGAAATATGGCTTGCTACCAGCACCTAGAGAAAACAAGCAAAACAATTCAAACACCCCAGAAGCTTCTTTGTGCCCCATCTTTGCAAGTCTCCAGACCCTCTCAGTTTGAGATGGCTGCAGTAGCTTGAGGCATCACATCTTCACAGAATCCCTGTGAAAGCAGGGATGGGGCTCCGAGGGACGGAAATGTGGTTTGCACCTGCCTCTCTTTTATCGGGAAAGGAAACCTGCTCTCCAGTGTTCCGTAACAGATCTCCCCTTAATGTTCCACTGGCCAGAACAGGGCCAAAGGGACCATCCCCAGACAGGCCAGGCCCACTTTCTCTGACATGAAGAGCCAGTACTCTGCCAGATTCTTGAACAAAACAGGGGTTCAGATCTCCACCTCTTCAGGGAGGACTTCTCTGATTGTGTCAGAACTTTCTTTTCAACTCATGGAGATGTATTCTCTTTGGAGCACTAATCACTGGGGTTTGGGTGGTTTGATACATAACAAGGCCTGTGTCTCTTACTAGACCACACATCTCATGATGCCAGCCTATGGGAACGATATCTGGCACACGTGACTCCAGTTCATTCTCCCCTCCTATTCTGCCTTTCTCGTACTTTTTTTTTGCTGTTTCTGATCAATAGAAATCAATAGAAATCATGAGGAGTAAAATTTACAGTTTTTCACTGACTTTTATTTCTAAATCTGTCCCAGAGATGTCCAGTTGACTTGCTGGGCATACCGTTTGATAAGTAAGATGTTGGATGGTTATCAAATGGAATGTTCCACTATGAGTGAGAAGTCCCTCAACAAGGGGCCAGCATTTCCCCTGTACTGTGTAGAGCTGGCAAGGCCTGATTCAATATTAATAGGGCCCTCCTGGAAACAGAGCCTGAGTGTAGTCATGTAATTGTGGCTCATATTCATAACAGGATTCATGGCCCTTACTGCTTGCTCTGGAATTATAATGCTGTTTCCCCCCAAGCTTGTCAAGGAGAACAGAGAGAAATGAGGTGATGCCAGGTGTCAGACCTGGTTCTTTGGGCCATGAATGGGGAAGTCTGCTAATTAGTTTTGATTGAAGTATGGCCCCTGTCTGCACCCCTCTTTCAGATGTGGCTACTTGTTCAATATCAGTTGAGCCCTGCTATGTGCCAGGAAGTGTTCTAGGTGCACGGATACAACAGTAAACCACACACACAATACTTCTGCCTGCATAGAGCTTAAATTCTGATGTTCCTGGTACCTGTATTTTTAAACCTATTACACATATCCTCAGTTAATGCTCACAGTTTCCCATGAGATATAATTTATTATTCCCCCCCACCCAGTGATGGACATACATAATTTTTTTCCTGCCCAGCATGTTTTTCTCCTCCTAGTTGCAAAATCTGTGCTGTGGGAAACAAATTCTGTGTGGTTTGGGTGGAGATGAACAGTTGCCACTCCAGTGTTCGGAGGTAGACAAGTAAGCCAGATATGACGAACCAGGAAATCTCATCTCCAGTGAAAGGAAAGGAGCGACACACAGCAGCAATTCACTGGAGAATTCTGCTTTATTGGGGAAAGGTGCTGGGTTATATAGGAAGGGGCATGGGGTGATTGTGGTGTTACTTCTACGGGGCTGGTGGCTATTGGCTAGGTGCTGGGAGTGGGAGTGGGGAGAGAGGTGATAGGTCTTTAGGTGGCGCCGTCGGGAACTGACCCGGAAGAGAAGCCGGAAGTTCGCCATCTTACTGGTGGGGGCCCTTCATCCAGGCCAGCCCAGAGTCCTCTCTGGGGTTTAACCTCCAGAACTGTCAGCCAGGCTTGATTTTCCCATTTGGATTATTAAAGAGAGAATCCTGGCAGATGAAGATTCACATGCTGTCTATCCACCCCCTAACACCCAACCCTGCCACACATGAGAGAGAAGTGAAGCAGTCTTTCTGACACCTTTTAATGTTCTGGATTGTAGTATAAAAGCCAAATATCGTCTACACCGTGCCTTCCTATTTACTGTTTCTCCCTCCCATTTCCTTCCCTTTCAACTCCCTCTCTCGTCTCCTTGGTATTCAGTAAATAGTTACTGAGCCCTGTTTTAGCTTCTGATTGCTGAATAACATATTATCACAAACTTAGAGGCTTATTTGTTATAAATAAATGTGTATTGTCTCAGTTTTCATGGATCAGGAGTTAGGCCTTGGCTATTCCTCTGCTCAGGGTCTCATAAGGCTGCAATCAAGGCATTAGCTGGGCTGTGTTCTCATCGGGAAGCTTGACTGGGGAAGCATTTTTCACGCTCATTCAGGTTGTTGGCAGAACTGATTTCCTTGTAGTTATGTGAATTGAAGACCCCGTTTCAGTGCTGGTTGTTGGCCAAGGGTCACTCTCAGGTCCTAGAGGCATCTAGCTATGTGGCCCACTCACAGGCCTGTCACTTAGCAACCTACTTCTTCATAGCCAGCAAGAGAGAATCTCTTGTTCTGGTTTGCTAAGATAGAGTCTTATACAATGTAGCCCGATCCAGGGAATGTCATCATCACATTTGTCATTGGCTAGAAACAAGTCATAAATTTTGCCCCCTCTCAAGGGAAAGGGATTATATGAGGATGTGACTCATTGAGGGTCACCCATGAGTTTGTCTGCCACAAGCACCTTTGGGTACCAGGCACGTGCATCACGCTGGGGAATACCAAAGGGCAAAGAGATGTGGCTCCTGCCTTCTTGGAGCTTATGTTCATACAAGCTTAGAGTTTGTAAATTATATAAGCCAATAAAATGCTCCCTCCCAGTTTTTTCCCCCTTAAGTGAGCTTGAATTTTTGGCAATAGAAAGAATCCTGACTGATACAATCCATTTAGTAGATGGAATGAATATGTAGGTTGTAGAGTCTAGGATGCTATCATGCAGCTCTTTTCCCCAGATCCCTCAGCATGGAATAGGGTGAGACTTTGGGGTGAGATTTTTTAGTTAATTCTCTCTTATCTTGGCTCCACTGTTTACTGTGGACTAAGACTATCCAATCTTAGGCAGACATTTCACCTTTTTGACTCCCAGCTTTCTCATCTTGGAAATGAACATAGGACCTGCCCATCATAGGCCTGCTTTGTATGGTTCATACATGACAATGTTTCCAACAATAGTTGTAGACCTAGGTGAATATTGGTAATGGTACTTGGAGACCAACACGAAGATCACAGCTCTTTGGAATGTTACTGTTCCAATTTACCTGGATCTTCCCAAAAGAAACATCTTGAGAGTAGAGACTCTGCCCTTTCTTAGTGCCTTAGATTCTCCAGTGCCTGACATACAGTGTGCTAAATGACTGCTGTCCTTCCAGGAGCTTGTTCATTCTCTTTTAAAGTATCTGGGGTAGACAGAGACATGGCCCTTCAAAGATGTCCATGCCCTAATCCATGGGGCCAGTTGCATGTATTAGATTACATGGCAGAAGGGACTTTCCACATGTGATAGGGTTAAAGGTCTTGAGGTGGGGAGGTGATCCTGGATTATCTGGGTGGGCACTTTATAAAAAACAACGGGTTTTAAAAAGAGAAGGGCAGAAGGGTCAGAGTTCTCAAGCAGGTCATGTGATGAATGATGGAGAGAGCCTGGAGTGACACCGTGGCTAGGAATGTGGGTAGCCTCTAGAATCTGAGAAGGGCAAGGAATGGCTTCTCCTCTACAGTCTCCAAAAAGGCCTGCTGACACCCTCGTTTTGGCCAATGGAAGTATTTTTGAATTTCTGAACTTCGAGAAGTATACAGTAAAAAATATGTGCTGTTTTTTAAGCTGCTAAATTTTTGGTAATTTATTGCAGCAGTAATTGGAAATGAATACAGGGCTAGTCTGATGTGCAGAATTGCACGACATGTAAAGCTGCAGTGTGTGCAGTAATCAGCTCCTACCTAGCAGCACACTAGAGCCAATTTTTAAGGATTTCGGAATTGTGGAAACTTGTCAAAATCTTGATAGCATGAAATTGACCTTGTTGGGATCCTTTGCAGAAATCAGCAGCTACAAATTAGAGATTTTAAGAATCATTCTGAAGAGCTAGTTTGCCAGCACACTACTGTGCATGGGTGTTTGTGGATTATGGGGAGCGTGGGGCTCACTGGGACTAAGTGGGGCTGATAGTGACCCTGATTCCAGAGGACCCTGAGGACATTAAGGGCAGCGGTCGTGTCTTGTTCATCTCTAAACCTGTTGCTTCTCCATGCTTTGCACATTGTGTGTTCTCAAAATAGTTATTAATACAAATTTAAGATACATTGTCCTTTCACAAGTGGCCCAGACAGGGTAGTTCTCTCATCTAGCCCTCACGCCTGCTCTCCA